>NC_135554.1:14083091-14298091 GCF_964340395.1 Glandiceps talaboti
AGCGAAATTTCTTGTCTTGTACATGTTGATGTTTCTGTGTAAACTAGCTTGATGTCCATGTGTAAACAGCCACCCGGGAGGTACGATATATTCACCGCCATTTGCTAAATGTATTGCAGAGTTGTGTTATGCTGATTGGGTTGTAATCACAATGATCAACGATGTCCATAAGTTTCAACTATATTCCAAAAGAACAAATATGAACAAATTCTTGTAAAGCTGAGGCCAGGAATAACTGTCAAACTTCTCATGTGTCTAATCTCATTGTATTAAAGCCGATATAAATGTATTTTAATGTGACGCAGCTTCGATGTTTAGCCACAGGGTGCAACAAGCACGTAATTCATTGATTGCTCGATTAATTTTATTGATTGATTGATTGATTGAATGGTTGATCGATTGAATGATTAATTTTGTGTAGAAATGAATTTTTTTGTGATCAATTGACTGACTGATATTTGTTGCGACATAAAACTTATTTTTCCATTTTTCGCTTGGTTACTTTTCTGTCAGCTGTATATAATTCTCTCTTTATTGACTTAATAAAGACATCGTGTCCATTCTTCTCTTATCTAAAATTAAAACACCCCAGTCTTATAATTACCAAGGGAATAGTTACATTAACAGTTTGCATTATCTCTTGTCTTCTTGGAGTACACACACCGAGCAAACACTCAGCCATGCACAAACTGGTCTAGAAGTAAGTATCATCACAAAAAATAATCATTCAATCGACCAATCAATCAATCAATCAATTGATTGACCGATCAATTACACGATTGCTGTATCCTGTGGTGATATATTAACTGATTGTCTACTTTCATTTTGCATGAAATTTTATATTCATCATTTTTTTAGGAGGTGTGTTATTGACCAGGGACAGAGTTTACTGAGAAGTAATTCTATGACTTCCTGGGACATGCATACATGAGGTCATGGGTTGATCTGTCTTCCTGTTTGCTTAGAATGAGGGTTCCTGATAGGCATCATACTGTCTGATATATTCCATATGTACAAATATTACTGATTTCCTTTATTCTCAGAATGTGGAAAGTGCATGGGTTCAAGCATGAAGTACTGTGATAGTTGAAAGGGATTTAAAATGTAAATTAAGTATCCCTGTATAACTGTGTGTGTATGTATGTATGTGTGTGTGTGTGTGTGTGTTTATCAATTTCACCACCCTTTCACGTTACATATGGTCTCGCATTCTGATTAAAATCCGATGTAGATGTCAGCAAATCGTTCATTGCTATTTTACCCAAATTTTACCTTCGTATTATATATTTTGCCTGAATTACGTTTTTATCCTGATTGCCTCCTCTATGAGGCGATCAGGATAAAACATAAACATGTACCACGAAAGTCAATTCAGGAAAAAGTAATGAAGGTAAAATAGCAATAAATGATTAGCCGACATCAGATTTTAATCAGATTGATGGTCTCATAAAGACTGATTTCGCAGAGGTTTAAAATAATTGTGTGTGTGTGTGGGGGGGGGGGGGTTCAATTTATATTGTTACTATACATTCAACACCTATTCTGATGGGTGTGGGGTCATTGAACTGTGTGTATTCAAACTTTGTTTATGAACTTGACCGCTTTACAATTTTATCAATAACTCTCTGATCTGTACTCTCGGACATAAGCTTTTTGGGGTTGGACAAATCTCACCAGTGTACAAAGCTTTGTACTAAAAATGATTTAATTTTCGAAGTGTAGAATCGTCACTGACAAGTTTCTGAATATATATATTACACAGACTGACAACACAAGTTTGTGATAATTTAATGTATTCAAAGCACATTTTTGTTAAGTTGTTTGGGTATTTTTTGGCAGACTTTTCCTTTCCGTTTTTTTTAGGTGTACCTTTCTATATACCCATTCAAATGTTACTGGTCTGCTTCAATGCATGCAAACCGGAGGGAGTTGTGACCTCTGACCCCTAGAGATCACATGGCCAAGGACAGCAGAACATACTATCGATTGCGTTGACCCGTCCCGTTTGAGGGAACTAGATACAAATTGTGATAACTGTGGTCTTCACAACATTATCTTAAATTTCACCAGTGGGATCTGTAAGTAGGGTTTCAAAGATATCGGCACTGCAGTGTGCGAAATTAACGCTGGTCCCATCCGTTGGTCCCGGCGTTGCACAGGCATTTGTTTCCCGAGTTATGTCTCAGAATATTTATATCAGAATACAATGAAATGTCGATAATATCGTTGACTCCCCATTTACCCTTCTCTCTTTTGATTTTTGTTACCATTATTTTGTAATCATTTTATACGATTGGGTAAATAAACCACTTATATAATATTGACGTATTTAGCCAACTATATATGAAAGGGGTAAAATTACACTTGTTTCAGGTTCACTCATCGCGAAAGAAGACACTTCTTTCGTAGCTGCAATAATTGTAGCGTCTTGTTGCGGTTTTGTGGGTTTTTTCGTCTGTTTTGGTGACTTTTTAAGTTTTTGTGTTTAACCCGCACCTAGGTGCGGGATAAACACAAAAACTTAAAAAGTCACCAAAACAGACGAAAAAAACCACAAAACCGCAACAAGACGCTACAATTATTGCAGCTACTTCTTTCGCAGTGAGTGAAACTGGAAATGAACTTGAAATGTGTCCTGCATGTAGTGAGTATCTCACAGGGAGCTCAGGCTCAGTTAGTTTTGTTTACAAATATAAACAAACAAGTAAACAAAACACAAACAAGTAAAAACAAACATACAATCAAACAAATAAATATACAAGTACACAAACAAACAAACAAATAAACAAAACAAGTAAACAGACAAAGAAACAAACAAAATAAACCGACAAATGAGTAGATACATACATGAGTAAACGACAACAAACCAACGAACACCCCCCCCCCAATGGTCACATATGGAAATAACCCACCATAGGTTATTTCCATATGTGACCATTTTTTTTTTTTTTTTTTTTTGGGGGGGGGGGGGCAGTGTTTGTTCGTTGGTTTGTTGTCGTTTACTCATGTATGTATCTCCTCATGTGTCGGGTAGTTAGTTAGTTTGTTTGTGTTTGATTGTTTGTTTGTTTGTTTGTTTGTTTATTTGCTTGCTTGCTTGTTTGTTTACTTGCTTATTTTTACTTTTTTGTGTTTTGTTTGTTTGTTTGTTTGTTTACTTGTTTGTTTATATTTGTAAACAAAACTAACTGAACCGGAGCTCCCTGTGAGTATCTGTTACGATTAACTTGTTGCTTCATGCTTGACAGTATGCCGCAACATCAAACTTAGGGGCCGTGTCATTTTAAAACTGACGCACAAGAAACGTAATTTCTAATTCGTTTTCGTTTTATTCGCACGTTTCCTCAATTTATACACAGTTGATTTTGACTGTCGCACCACGACACGTTAGTGGCTTTCACAGTCATGCACGTTTCAACTATCACTTGAAAACATCTACAAATCTGTTTCGAATTACTAAACTATTGCTGAATAATTATTTCACATGTTTCAGGCGATCGAACTTTTTGGTTTTCACGTTAATAGAAGGATTGAATCAACATCAGCCGAACGATCAACTTGTTGTTAGTGCTGAAAAAAAAAACGTTCGAAATACCACGCTATCTACGACAATTTAGTTGAAGTTTAGAGGTCACGTCCAACGTGACATCTCATCGGTAATTAAGCTACCAATCGGTGGATAACAAAAAAAAACCGTGGAAACTTTCAAGACAAAATTCACAGTCTTCCAAACAAATTTTTGTACCATATGTACAAGTCAATGTACTGTAGTTGCTGTTTAAAAATTGTCGTTGTACAACTTAATTTCATACCTATAGATGTGTGTTCGGGGGGGGGGGGGGTACTCCCATTAATTGGGTATACGTATACACCTTTGGGGTAGGGTTTTTTGCCCTTTGGTCTAAAATGGGTACTGTCATTTTAGAGCTAATGAGTCTAAAATGGGGTCCCCATTTTCACATTTGTTGGGTCTGGTCTCAGTAAAATGGGGTATTGGTTTTGGGTCACAATTGGTCTAAAATGGGGTCTGGGGTTGACAGCATTGGCTACACACCCCTACCTGATCTGACCAGTGGTACCCCTCCCGGGGTGTGATCTTTGATTTGTCAAGTTGTTTTTTTTTTTGTTTTTTTTTTAAAATTTTACATCACAGCATAAAATCTACTATAAATGGAATCTGCTCCATGGTTAAATTCAAGCATGGAGCATTTGTGGAGTTCCGTGTGATTTATTTGTTGGTAAATGTCCAGGGACGAGAAATATCTCGGGTGGTGTCACTAGCCGTTCCTCACTGGAACGGCTACTGCCAACGCGGTGGCAGTAGCCGTTCCAGTGAGGGCGGGCTACTGACACCGGGGTGGCACTATAGACACTCCGTAAATTCAATGACTGTAGTTGTAGTTGTCATATATAAGGATACATATGGCTCCCATGCAGGCATCTGTGTAGACTGTCGACAGTCGCTCGCGCCTTTTTTCCCTACGTTTTATCTAAACTCCAGTCCGGCGCAATACTAGTAATAGTATAATCGCAAACTGATTTCGAGGGCCGTATTGCGAAGGCCCAAGCTCGGGCCTTCGGCCCTCGATATCAGTCTGCGATTAGACTAGTGATGCGCCGGATCGGAGTTTAGATAAAACTTTGGGGAAAAAAGGCGCGAGCGACTGTCGACAGTCTAGCATCTGTGAAGTATACCATGACATAGCGCCCTCACACACCGATCAACCGCTTTCACAGCTGGTGAGGACAGAGCGACATGACATATCTTACAGTCTACTAGACTGTGTACACTTCATCCATCACTTTTTCTTCACAAAGACATTTTTTTTCTAGTATTGAAAGCGGTATTAAATCATTATTAAAACATTTTGGGTCTATCAAAGGCATGATTGGTTTTCTTCTACTCCATATTAAATATAAGAGTGCAATCTTCAATCCACCTCAGTGTACCGTATTTACATATCTAAGCTTATAGTCACTGTGATGTGGCAAAGTCTAATATCAAAGACCCCATTTTCAGCCAATTTTGAAATTTTGTGTACAAAATAAACATACATAACACACACTCAAATTTTGCAATAATCTGCATATGGTTATCCATCTTTCCATAAATGTTAAAGTGGCCATATAAACGAGGATTAGGTATTTATTTTGGATTTTTAATTTACAAAACAATTTTATCATTGAAAAATCAATGTGAAACAACATTGACCAAGTCTATGTTTGTTACCAAAGGCTAAAAAATATGTAAAAGTTATTGTACGTACAATAACAATTTCTTTTTTTACATATTTATTAATCTTTTGCAATTTATTGAGTGACAAACATAGACTTGGTCAATGTTGTTCCACAATCCTCATCCATATAGCCACTTTAATTCTCCTGTTCAGCTTAAAGTAGCTAGGTCTATTATTATCTGAGACCCAATGTTTGGTTATAAGTTTGTGAATAAAGAGGTTTGGTATATTAAAAAATGCAGAGCTTTTCAACGAAAAAATTAACAATGTAATTGTCATATCTCAAGATGTGAGAGCTCAGACTTGGCTGGTCAACAAGTTGTCTGTAAGGTACACATGACAGGGCGCCCTCACAGATTGGTCAGCCCCTTCAGAGCAGTCCGGTGTGAGGGCGGCGTGACACAACATAGCTTATATAGTCTACTCAACAAGGCTCACTTTACAAGTAATGGCATTTTCTATTAGTTTGACATCAGTATTAATATGACACAAAAATAATTACCAACACCCATAAAATTACAGACTTTGCCACAACATGAAGTCTATGCCAACTCTGTATGTTACTGTAACAGTTGTGCAATGAAAAAAGGGCGCATGGAAATGTCCATCAAGTTACCCGGTATATTGTAACAACTAGGATACCATATAGATAATCAACGGGAGACTGTTTTCATAAATGGATAATAACATTTCCATCATCTTTGGACACTACTAGTCTGAACAAACCATTTTCATGACTACTCATTGACAAAATCTAGAGCACTATCACCAACTCATTTTTACGGAGAGATTATAATGACAAGGTAGATTAAAGATTGCTTTATTTTCCATTTCTCTCTTTCAAAATGTTCTTAAAAAGTTATATTGCAAATGTATATAATAATCAAAGCAGTTACCCCACTGTCGTGTATGTACTGACATTTGACTTTAATATTGTACACCAAATCTGTAAAGAACGTGTATGTAAAGCAACAATAGTTATAATATACAAATCGCTGATGTCATCACCACCAAAATTCGTGACCTACTGGTGGCAATTTGATATCTTTGACAAAGTTAAAAGTTTACCAGTGGTAAGGGATTGATACAATGTAGTTCAAAGTAAGATAAAAAACTAAAATTAATTTAGTTAGGCCCCCTCACTCCCCCAACCCTTCTAACTAAATTGGCCAAAATTGATATTTGTTTCAGACAGCATAGTCAATGATAAATCAGTATGTAGTAGTACCGGTGTATGTAGTGCTATGAATACAAAGCCAGTATGTAGTAGTGTGTAGTAGTATGTAGTGCTATGAATACAAAGCCAGTATGTAGTAGTATGTAGTGCTATGAATACAAAGCCAGTATGTAGTAGTGTGTAGTAGTATGTAGTGCTATGAATACAAAGCCAGTATGTAGTAGTATGTAGTGCTATGAATACAAAGCCAGTATGTCGTAGTGTGTAGTGCTATGAATGCAAAGCCAGTATGTAGTAGTGTGTAGTGCTATGAATACAAAGCCAGTATGTAGTAGTATGTAGTGCTATGGATAGAAAGCCAGTATGTCGTAGTGTGTAGTGCTATGAATACAAAGCCAGTATGTAGTAGTATGTAGTGCTATGAATACAAAGCCAGTATGTAGTAGTATATAGTAGTATGTACTGCTATGAATACAAAGCCAGTATGTAGTAGTGTGTAGTGCTATGAATACAAAGCCAGTGTGTAGTGCTATGAATACAAAGCCAGTATGTAGTAGTATGTAGTGCTATGAATTCAAAGCCAGTATGTCATAGTGTGTAGTGCTATGAATGCAAAGCCAGTATGTAGTGCTATGAATACAAAACCAGTATGTACATGTAGTAGTATGTAGTGCTATGAATACAAAGCCAGTATGTCGTAGTGTGTAGTGCTATGAATACAAAGCCAGTATGTAGTAGTATGTAGTGCTATGAATACAAAGCCAGTATGTCGTAGTGTGTAGTGCTATGAATACAAAGCCAGTATGTCGTAGTGTGTAGTGCTATGAATACAAAGCCAGTATGTAGTGCTATGAATACAAAGCCAGTATGTAGTGATATATATGAATACAAAGCCAGTATGTAGTAGTATGTAGTGCTATGAATACAAAGCCAGTATGTAGTAGTATATAGTAGTATGTACTGCTATGAATACAAAGCCAGTATGTAGTAGTGTGTAGTGCTATGAATACAAAGCCAGTGTGTAGTGCTATGAATACAAAGCCAGTATGTAGTAGTATGTAGTGCTATGAATTCAAAGCCAGTATGTCGTAGTGTGTAGTGCTATGAATGCAAAGCCAGTATGTAGTGCTATGAATACAAAACCAGTATGTACATGTAGTAGTATGTAGTGCTATGAATACAAAGCCAGTATGTCGTAGTGTGTAGTGCTATGAATACAAAGCCAGTATGTAGTAGTATGTAGTGCTATGAATACAAAGCCAGTATGTCGTAGTGTGTAGTGCTATGAATACAAAGCCAGTATGTCGTAGTGTGTAGTGCTATGAATACAAAGCCAGTATGTAGTGCTATGAATACAAAGCCAGTATGTAGTGATATATATGAATACAAAGCCAGTATGTAGTAGTATGTAGTGCTATGAATACAAAGCCAGTATGTAGTAGTATGTAGTAGTGTGTAGTGCTATGAATACAAAGCCATTATGTTGTGAGAAAAATGGTCTTTTATTGACACTTTAATGTATTGCCATGCATTTACTATCGTGAAAATTATTCCATTTCTCAATGACATTTTGTAGAAATATCAACATTTGTATATAATTACAAAACAGATTCCATTAAAAGTAATACTGCTTTTGTCAGAGAACTGAAACAGTTCAACCCCCCCCCCCCCCCCCCCCCCCCAACTAACATAATTTAGTTCTTTTTATCCTACATTGAACTATTGATGTCATCCCTAACAAAAAAAACTTTGGAATGATACTTTGACAATGCGAACATTAGCTTTTGATCCAACTATCAATTAGTTTGATACCTACTTGATTTGCAACACACTTTTGCCAGTGTACACCTATTGTGATACCAGTGGTATATTATCATTTAGTGTTAGAACTGATTTTTGGGTTGACTACCTTGGTTGGGGTGGGTTAATAACTGTACATGTGTCGGCACTATCATGTCAATTTCTCCCACACATACTGCATTAGTTGACTATTGTTCAGATTTAAACCAACCCTTAATAAATTCTACAATAGTTGTATGCTGTTTTGCTTGTTCATCAGTTATCTTTAATATTAAGGTGGGTCCACAGACAAAAACAAATATGTACAATGTACGTGTACACCATTAACCATTTTCAAATCAGTAACATTTGTGTCCACAAGTTAACCTTTCCGAGTCTGTGACAATAATTGAAATTATAACATACATGTATGTATCAGAAATTACTTGCACTGGTGTGTGCGCATACTAGTTGTATTTTTACTACAGTGCAATACCAAACACATTATGGCATGCAAATGATATGCAAATGAGAACACGCTTGAACACGAACTCACTTGAACACGCTGTATGATTTTTATAGAAACTTGCCACTTCAGATAAACATACAAAAATGTATGAAATTATAACAACCCCATGCCATGCAAGTTCGATTCCAGTATGGGGTATTTGCACTTGTGCTTGGTGTTTTCTGCTGCACTTTCACGAGTTTATAGCGAGTGAAAATACGGGTGCAGAGAACACAGAGAACTTGTGCAAACACTGCACAAATGTGATACATACAACTACTGTAGCTTAAATAACAGACACTGATAAAATCACATCCTGATAATTATATTGATTGCACTGTAGTCATGTTTTCAAGAATAAGGGAAATATTATGACTTTAACTAAAATTATAGTTGACCATGTTTATACATGTAAGGTCAGTACTTGAGATCAAAAACTATCATTACTCAGCCTGATTGAAAGTAATCCCACACAGCTACATCATGTCTCCTCACACAGAACAGTACACTACATTAGAGTCAATACTCTCAACAGAATTGTAACAGAAGATGCTATCAAAGTTTAAACCAGTGACTTTTATTGATATTTTCAAATGATAGTGTCACGAACTGGTTTTACAACAGACAGTACAGTTAAATTACAAATGTCTGGCATAGATGGATTTGAACACTAGCTTGACCACTTTTTTAACTTTCAAAGTGCACTTCCTTTCATTGGTAGCTTCAATAAGGAATTGAATAATGGTAAGCACTGTTTTTATGTACCGAGAGGACTGGACTACAGACTGAGAGTAGACAATCTCGACATACATACATACAGGCAGGCATATATAGTTCACAGGTCTATAATACTGGACTGTGTAACTAGTAACTGATTATCATTTTTGTAGTCTGTATGTATTGAATTCATTAACCAAGGATGCAACTACAATTGTATGATGAAAATTAACTATGTTAAACAGGGGCCTTGGCTTCAGTCCTGTGTAGAATTTGTAGTAGTGCCTTCAGTGCTGTGTAGACTTTGTAGTAGTGCCTTCACACACCTGTAGATTTTGTCACAGTGCACTTTTAATAGTTCTGTATAGACTTTGCAACTGCACCTTCACAGCCCTGTATACTCATTGTAATACTAATAGCGCCTTCAAAGCCCTGTATAAACTTTGTAATAGTGCTCCCAGTCCTGTATAGACTTTCTATGAAGTGCATTCACAGCCCTGTGCAGACTTTGTAATAGTATCAGTTCTGTATCCTTTGTAATAGGGCTGTCACGGTTCTGTATAGATCTGTACGTGTTCTCAGTTATGTATTGACTATCAATGTTCTCAGTCCTGTACAGACATTGTAACAGTGCTGTAACAGTCCTGTATAGACTTCGTAACTGCCTTCACAGATCTGTATAGATTTTGTAACAGTGCTGTCAGTTCATGACTTGGTACTAGTGCCTTTACATTCCTGTTTAGACTTGGTATGTCGTCACAGACCTGCAGACTATGTAACAGTGCTGTGAGAAGTTCAAGACTTTGTAACACCGCCTTCACAGACCTGTGTAGACTTCATAACTGCACTTTTACAGTCTTCTATACACAAAAACAGTGCTACCATCTATATGTAGCAACATGTAACCAATTTGGCCTAACATGTTCACTCTTTGTTTTAGCATTATTCAAAGATATTTTCAACAGAGCCCACTGACTAATCTGCAAACCCATGTACATGTACACTACTATATCAAAAATACAAGCAGTCTTTTTAAACAAGCCAAGACCTTCTTGTCGGCAGATTTCAACCATGAAACCTCCACAGAATAGCTTAGACTTTTGCTAATGGTTTTGTATTTGAAATCTGCCAGGAGAAGGTGTAAGCTATCCTCAATACATAATATGCGAGTTCCTTCTGTTACTACCTTTGGGAAAAAAAAGAATTGATTTAAATCCTGATAACAAAACATAAAGAAAGCTTGAAAAAGATCACAACAATTATTACATCCTGAGGAAAATCAAATGAAATTTTACAGAGATGAACAGGGTTTATTGCGTAAAATGTTGACTTTGTTTAAAAGTTGTTCAAATCAAATCATACATACATACATACATACATACATACTAAACTCAAACATACCTACAAAAAAATTTTGTACTACATTTTGTATCTTTGCAGCATAACCCACAAAAATAGGGTGACTGATAAATATAAGTTATGTAACACGTCCGGCAAATTACAACATATTCTCTTTGCAGCAAGGATGGTGCACATAACTTGTACAATTAAAAATATACGAAAACCGCTCCTTAATAGTGTAAACTGAGTACAATTTTACAAATATTGTGACAAATCTCTTGTTCAAATATGTCGTTGAATTCATTAAAAACAAAAATATTATATATGTACGACACTGGTAATCCAACCTTTGGTTTTAATTACTATTAAGATAGATGCAAACTAAATCTAATGTTCTTCAATGTGGTAGATAACGCAAGTGGGTGATAGCGGTTCCTCTGTTGTGCGACTCTAATCACCCTGTGATCAAGATAGTGTAATTTGTAACAATTGGAAGTCCCAAAACAGCACTGCAAGTTTCTGGAACTCTAAATTAACTACTTTTTAGAGAAGCCTTGCTGCTGAGACTATTATTAAAACCAACGTCCATTCAATAGCTTATCACTGTTGTATCAGCATGTTGCGACAATAGTTTTAGTTTGTGTCTATCTTAGAAAACCGAAGGCTCAACTACCAAAGTAATATATGCTATACACTATTATAACTTATATATTGTGTATGCGTATTGAAACTATTGGCAGCGCTGTAAGCATTATTTCCATGATTTCATTCAAACAAGTACTTCCATTGGGCTTTCAAAATCTTGCAAACTGTGGCAATACAAAGACATATCTATCTATATTATTTATATCTTTGTAGTATCATGAAACTTATGTGGGCAAGCATGGATATTACACCTTTTTGACAATGTCTTGATTAAAGTTGACACTAGGCTAATATTGTACTAATGTCTCATATTTTAAAGATTTTTCAGTGTTTTTGTTAAGGGTAGTAAGCAGGCAAAATCTACACAGGTTCCCCTGTCAGTTTACCTGGGTTCCTTACCAAAAATTATGGTAATATTTAGTGGAAACTGTTAAACCACATTCCCCTTTCTGTTACCAGTGTTCCCCGCCCACCTTAGCAAAAACAGTCAGAATGATAAAATTCATACAGTTTGAAGGATTTTTAATGTCGAATGTGTAAAAAAAAATTCTGGATAACGGTACTACATGTAGGTTCTGTAGCACTGTTTACAACATAAGAAACTTTCCAACTCATATCACATGTACAGTTTTGTATTCTGCAACCATTACAAATGTATGGGGGAGCTCCTACAGTCTTTCCGAAACTTACACCTGCATGTAAGTGGCTCAGCATGTGCACAACACTCCCTAGCTTTTCACAAACTATCATCCCATCTGGTGTTTAGAAGTTTAGAAGCACCAGGAGGAGTGTCTGGGAAAATATGGGAGCTAATGTCCCATCTAGTTGTATATATAATATATATATATATTTACACATGTAACCGGACTTTGTTGGTTGAGAGGTCCTGATTAATTATGCCTTGTATGCAGTCATAGTTTACTGTAACATCACTCTGACTGCACTGACATAAATGCATAAAGGGGGAATTATTTCAAAGTAATTGGAAAGTTGCCTTAGAAATTACAATAGTGTGAAAGGAAATAAACTATAGTAAAAGCATCAATACGATAGGCTCACTTGAGATACATGTAACAATCAAAGAAACAAAGCATTGCGAGGACCACCACTGGGCATTGACATACTGTGATTTCTACTCATTGCAAGGACCGTCACCGGACATTGACGAAATGTGATTTCCGCCCATTGCGAGGATCATCACAAGGTGTTGACGCGATGTGATTTCTGCCCATTGCGAGGACTGTCACTGGGTGTTGATGCAATGCGATTTATGCATCTTGCAAGGACCATCGCCAGGCGTTGATGCAATGTGATTTCTGCCCATTGCAAGGATTGTCACCGGGTGTTAACGCAATGTGATTTTTCCCCACTGCAAGGATCGTCACTACGTGTTGACACAATGTCATTTCTCCCCATGTAACATACATGTATATGTATATCAAGGAAATGTACGAGATTAGCCTGTCCCCTAGCTTAGAGACCTACAAAAGTCCTGTTCTTACATTCATGTACATGTACATGTACATGTATGAACTTGAAACATACAAATATGTACCTGTTTAATGAATCATACAATCTCATGATCAATCTTGCTTTAACTTGGTTAACTTAAATTTTGCTCTGCAGCAGTTAACATGACAATGTCCAGCATAATCACATATATCCTACACTGCTAATAAGACACAAAACACAACAGCAGCACAACCTGCTCTCCCATCAAGACCTAACTTATACCCTGTAAAAAGGTTTATATCTATGTAAATTTGGTGGCTGGCCAAAGCTATATCAACTGTAAGATGTACAAAATCACAATCATTTCTGAATTTGAATGCACATCTTAATTTGACCCTCCTTTGCATCACTTAATTGTGATATCTCTCTCATGTATGTTATGAGCCAGGGCTCGAAATCACAAGCAGCTGTAGTCCACTGTATATTGGCAACTAAATAGCCAGACTACCAAGTTTGTAGGGTGATGGTCTGTTAGACTAATGGAAATCAATAGAAAATTGTAGCTGAAATACATGTAGTTCAATTGGCTAAATCTGACTGTCAACGTACCAAACGTAAAACTGTATTTTGAGCACTGTGAGTACTGCAAGGGTCAGTGTTGGATTGATACAGTGTACTTCTCTTACAGATTACATGTAGCTATGGCAAAGCAAGATTTAGTAAAAATGTATTCAAACTTAAAGCCTGCAGCTTTGAAATCATGAAATGATTGAATGTGTGTTCAGCTTACTAAAGAGGCAAAGGTCTGTGATGTACTCAAATAATAATTTCAATTCGAGAAAAGAATTATGCATCACCAGTGCACCTTCTCTGTTAAGGTTACAACCAATCTGATACACTCATAAACACAGTAATTTCCTGTGATGCACCAAACTTTGGTTTCCCTATACTTGTATTAGACTGTGGTGACTCCTAAGACAACCCAGTTTTTATTCTTTTTGCTCCATGACAGACAATGTTGACTCTTACTAGAGGGCACATTGTTTACCACGTGGCCTGCAATAAAGTCAATACTGGGGCATCACATCATCAACATATTACAGGTTCATAGATATTTTCTATTCTTTTGATTCCAAAGCGAAAGCCCAAACTTGTACCCCTCAATATATACACGTCTAATTGAATGTTGAAAGTGAAAGACTCAAAAAAGCCTCATGAAATCATAGAAATGACAATATCTAAACATCAACTGACACCAATCAAACCTAGCACAAAAATAAAGTATATTTAAAATGTCATAGAAACACTACCTTTGCACCCAGTAGAAATACTTTCTACCCCCTTCTTAAATTTGTAATTTTTGTAATTTTTGGTAGTTTTCCACAACATTCTTACTCTAAGCTACAAGTTAAGCCCGTCTCAGAAAATCATATTCACAATTAATTGTAAAGACTTCAACATACATACATGTATGTTTTCAGATCAAAGATTTATGCAAACTTGTACATGAATCTCTTCACATACAATGTAGTATAAAAAGAATGGATTTGTCCTGGTAGTATAATGTCAAATAAAGTTGAAAACCTGTGTTTTCATCTCAAAATAATGGAAATGTACAAAAATAAATTACAGCCCACGCTGACAGCCCTGAAAGAATGGAAAATATTCACAAAAGGCAGAAATCTGTTCAGGGCTGTATTTACAGACAGGCTGATCCTATAATTAGCAGAATTAAGAATTTCGGACACCTACATCCACAGGTCATTTTTCTTTAGTTTTGTTAGAAAACATCAAAGACATGTCTGGGTCATGAAGATGTCGAATAATTATACACCTGATTTTCACTGCAGAGTAACTTACCACTGACATCCTGGCAAGCTTGTAAGTCCTTATTTACAACACTTTTCCATGAGTTGATCAGATCTTTACACACACGTAAACACAGTACCAACTGATTCAACTATGCAAAACATGATCCATTGGAAGTTATCACTGTTCGCTACACAACGCGAAACAGTCAAAACACTTTGCACAGATAACATTCATAATTCTGGTTCGCTTCTTGCTTGTCCATGAAAAATAAAATATCGGCATGAAAATATATGTTTATATCCTGGAACAGGAACTTTCTCTTTTTTCTCATCTTAAAATATACATGTAGAACTAAATCTTGAGATATTCTATCCAGCTATGGTATATCTATAGGATCAGTCACTGACTTATCGGTTCACTTGATGTGACTGATGTTTGCGTTATGGGTCCAGATGTGAGAAGTCCTTCGGGTAAAACATTTATGCTTGCAACTGCCGCAGTTCCAACACCTCGAATACTGTCTATTTCAGGTTTTATACGAAGATCTTCACCAAGATGACTACTGCTATCTCTCACATGGTTATGTTGTATTGATTTCATGTTTACACTACTTGCTGGCACAAACATGAATTCCGAGTCCGGTTTGAAACGTTTTGTTTCTGATGGTCCTTCAAGTTCTGATTGCTCCTGTGAGACTAAACCATCAACAACACAGCTTTTGTTGATGATAGCCACATTGTTCTGTTGGATATCACTGTGGCCATTAGCTGCTGCATTGGCCATTGTCTGTGATGCTAGAGCACTGACAGGTGCTAGATTGCTACTACTTTCAGCCATGTGGGAATGGTGTGTATGATGTCCATGGTGTGGGTGATTAGCACTGGGTTTCAAAAACAGAGGTCTGTTGAGTAGATGTGCATGAGGGCTGACAGACCTACTTGTGTTTGCTTCTGAGTCATCAATGAATCGGTCCATGTAATCCCTATCAAAGAAATGTAAACACATGGCAATTTAATGTATACTCTGTAAAATATAGATCGAATCAAGGCTGGAGTTCTCATATGGAATTCTTTCAGCTAAAAGGCTCTTTTGCAACATAGTTACAATGTACCATCGGTTGTTACAAAACCATTGTTTTTGTTAATAGTGATAAGCAGGTAAAATCTACCATGGTTCCTAAGTAATTTTGCCAAGGCCCCAAACAAAGTTATGATAAACTATATGGGAGATTACGCAACGTCCACTCTGGTCCCCCTTTCAGTTACCAGCATTCCCCAACCCTAGTAAAAAACACTCCAAAGCTCTTATGAAACTAATCCTCTTTCTCCCTGATTCTGAAAATTTCAAAATGCCAAATTAGACAATCTTAATAGTGTCCTTAACAGTCATCTCTAAGAGTATGTGCAGTGATTCAGACAGTGTCTTGCTGCTTTAAATGTATGAAAAGTTTGAAAGTATACTACTTACGTAATGCCTGGATGTATCTTATATTTAGGTTTTGAAAGACGGGCCTGATTTGCAAAGGCATCATGCCTTTCTGTCTTTTTCCATAAATAGTAAAACTGTACTAATTCTCCCACTGATCTTGTTCGAACCTGTACATGAAAAATAATCAAGTATTCATAAAAAAAAACCCTGACAAGTCTCTGTGATATGTATATGACAATATGGACATTGGAATGTCAGGATCAAATAGTAAATCAGTTGATGTCAGAGGTTCACTTCTCAATCTGAAGGCGCAAATGCCCATATTAGAGAATATTACTATAATAATTATGATAATAATAATTAAATACAATAATTATATGATAAAAAGTCTTTTACAGGCTGAGAGAACTTTTTAAATACTAAATTTATATTGATTTCATAATTATCATTTTCATCTGGTTAGATTGTTAAATATACTGAGTATCTTGAAAGTTTATAGTTTTGACAAGTATACATGTATGTACACTGTACTACTGCTATTGTACACAGGCAACACAAACTTCACTCTCACAGCAATCTGACAGCAACTGTCAAAGTTGTTCCAATCTGAAACAATGGCAAGATAGCATTGTGTATATCAACTCACGGCTAAGACTGAAAACAGTGTAGAGCATGTACAATAATTTACATGTACACAATGGCATTCAAGTTAGGAAGTTAGGTTAGGGGTTTAGATTATATTTAGAACTGTACTCTGTACAGACATGTATATGACACGGGCTAGTCTTAGACCAATTAACAAAACTGTAATATCAAAACAGGTGACCATATACATTTAGAGAAATATATTTCATTATTCTCAACACTCAAAGGTTAACAGACCAAATTATGGCATCCCTAATTATATTTCATTTCAAAATTTCAGTACTTACTTTGTGTTGTTGAATCATATGGAAATCTTTTCCATACGTTCTCAGACCATTTTCAAAACTACGACATTCTTCTTCTGACCACAGACTCATTTCATCAGTGGGTGGTGTAACTTGCATTTTGTGACGACGTAAAGCCTCGTCCAGGTTATTACCACATTGCAGTAACAAGTACAGAGCCTACATGGAGAGATAATGTGATAATTATACCATACACACCTGAAAACACATGGTTTTTAAATATTCTACCGGGGAGGGGGGGGGGGGGGGGGGGGGGGGGGGTCAGACACATGGAACAACTATGTCCTAAGCATAAATACCTTTCATCCACTATTGTTGATCTACCACATTTCCTTTGATGGTATACATATGTAATGGGGAGGGTGAGGCTGGACTTTTCAAAACAAAGATTGTTAAAAACAAAAGCACTGAGTCCTTGCCCGTATGAGGGCACTGAATGTGAGGCTAATGATAGGCTCTAATCAGGTGACAAAATATGACATTTTCAATGATTTCAAATTCTCTTGTCTGTCAATTTCATAGACATGCAAATGATTGTCAGTTTACAGTTCTAATTTGGATGATACTGGCCCCTCCCTCTTTCCAGAATCTGAAGTGATTAGAATTTGGCTTAGGTAAGATGATGAAATCAGGGTGCACCCTAACTCCAAAGAAGTGCTGGTAGGCAAATAATATGCATGAGCTGATCAGATAATTTGGTAAAGCAATACCAAAAGATGTCAACAAACAATGAGACTATTAGGAAGTAAATTGTAAGAATGACAGTTTCTAAGTCTTTGGTGTCAAATTGTGTGTGTGTGTGTGTGTGTGTGTGTGTGTGTGTGTGTGTGTGTGTGTGTGTGTGTGTGTGTGTGTGTGTGTGTGTGTGTGTGTGTTGGGGGCGAGATCCTGGCCCACTTGTGATTTCTCTCCTACCTGTTCATCATCTCTCACATGATCTCCTGTAGGTATAGCTTTAACACCCTGAGTACCAGCTGGTATTTCTTGAACATGGCGTAGGTATTCTTCCACTCTATCATCGTTACATTTGCTAGGATCCCACAGAAGTCTATCTTCATTCTCATACGCTGAAACATTTGAAAAGTATCATTTGTGAATATCAATGCTGATTTCAACAAACACACAGCCTTTCAACATGTCTAGATACTACATTATCCCTACAGACTACATTCAAAGATCCCCTGCTTCATTGAAAGAACAGAAACAATTATCCATTACATATTTGGTATGATTTCTTTTGTTCCTGATTTCAGCTACTTCATTTACATATCTTTAGTTCTGCTGGTCAAGTCCTGACTTGCTAAACAGGCATTGAACCAGATCTGAATATTTCACACAAAATAAAGCCTCTCTGAATTTTCCATAAATAAGAATTATGGTTTAAGTGTTTTTGCTAAGGGTGGTCAGTAGGTAAAATCTACCTGAGTTCCTGTCATTTTACCAGGAGTTCACCACCAATATTGTGATACAATGCATGGGGAAACTATGCCAGTTTTCCCCATTCCTGTTCCCTGGGTTCCCAGCCCTCAGCAAAAACACTGATACAAAACTGGCTAACTATAGTCAGTTTCACTTTAATTTGTGATTTAGAGAAGACTCGAGTTTTAAACGATGCACGATACACTTGTGTAGACATCACGAGAAGCAAACAATAGTTGTATCCCCCTTTTCACAGATGGCTCATTTTTTGTACTATCTTTGCTGACAAAATAAGAGTGTTCTCTGACAGCAGCGTGTCTGTTGTTTTTAAAGGTTAGACATATATACACACCTGGAGCATCATCATATTTACTGAGACCCTCTGGTACTTCAGCTTGAAAGTATGATCCTATCTTTATTTCCTGAAAATGAATAAAAATAGCATTTCGAATAACATCACAATTGCTTATAAAAGATAAATCTTAACATATATAAGTCTATAATATTATGTAAATATGTGAATACTTTGTGAGTAAAAGTGCCTTACATTTATATGTAGATGTATGTATGTATGTATGTATGTATGTATGTATGTATGTATGTATCAGGGCTCGAAATTCGTTTTTTTTCTTGGTAGCCCAGGTGGGCTACCATCTTTTAAATTTGGTAGCCCGAGAGCAATGACTGGTAGCCCATATGCATGCATTCCTAAATTAATGGTGTCTGTGTATGTATGTAACTATATGATGTATTGAATTCGATGATTGATTGAATAACTTAAGAGTCACGTTAACACGTTATTTGTGTGTATTTCATGCCATATTTGACATTGGGGACACAATTTTTTGCATGTATGTGTCTCTGGGGCCGTGTCATTTACAACGTACGGTTATCATCACAATGAAAAAAAAACATGTAGTCGCAATTCGTACTTGTAACTATTATCTAAATCTCTTGGTGCAGTGAGACCTGTAAAATTTGAATATGATTCAACGTATGGAAAACGTATAAACAGTTTCATAAGCCCCATGGCCATTTCCTGATGTGGAGACTACGTCTTGGGTAGTTTAGAAACTATGTGCTGTTATCATTATCTATTCACGTGATTGGTTACTTATTAACAGACGGGTTAGACAGGATTTGTATTAATACATGACGGCCATTACGGCAAAGCCCCTTCCATTCATGGGCGAAGAGATAATCAAACAGAGTCTAAGACCACATCAGCAGACGGTCCATGCTGAAAACTTCACTAAGATAAATTCAAATCATCATGTCACCATTTCATTCTCACTAAAACTTCAACTTTCTTTTGAGCTTTGCTACTACTACTAGATCGAATACATTACGTGAATTTACCATTCACCACTGCATGCTCTCAGGGGTTGCGTGAGCATGGTTTACACACGGAATGTTTTAGGCATCGTTCAAGAATAAACGAATCTGTAGGTGTATACCAAGTTAACAGTTCTCATCAGCATAAAATTTTATCAAACACCATTACAACTGTGTCTCTGTCAAGTTGAAAGTTAAAGCTGTCATTCATGTTATGGAATTTAGTTACTGCAGCAGTGCTGTACCGAGAGTGTACTGTACCCCGACTCCGAGAAGAACCGGAAGGGCCCGGGCCGGAGAGCAGATTTCCAGAGAGTGATAACCATGGAAAATTGAAAGTACAGAAAGATAACATTAAATCGCTATACAGAATATTGTTGCATATAAATGTTTTGTTGTGACATTTTGGAAGTACAAGCTGTGTATACGATGAACGGAAGAATGACGTGTACAGTGTACATGTATTTCGTGTACATTTGATATACATGTAGTGTGGATGTAAATTTGGAAAGACGCACTGATTTTGACGCTAATTTTGGCGAGAACACGTCCCACAGGACTGCGACCTCGGAGGCCCCCAGGCCCGGCCCGGGAAAGTGTCGGAGTCAGGGTGTCACAGTTTCATTCCAAACTTAGTAGCCCAATTGGGCTACCACTCACATAATTTGGTAGCCCAGAGACAGACATTGGTAGTCTGTGGACGCGGGGCTACCGCGAATTTCGAGCCCTGTGTATGTATGTATGTATGTATGCATGCATATGTATGTATGTATGTATGTATGTATGTATGTATGCATGCATGCATGATTGCCTGAAACATTAGCCCAGAGACTTATCTTGGTGTTACTATCTCAAGTAGTATCTCAAGACACTCTCCACATAAGGCCAAACATTTCACTATTGAAAGCACAGAAATCCATTCTGAGTTTGAAATGAATCTGAGTGGATCTTATACAGTAAACCAATGATGTAATCAGGTCACCACATTGTACAAATGGGGATGGTAGCAAATTACAAGTGCCTGATGTAGAATGTAAATAATACGTATCAGTCATATTGAAATAATGGAGAGTGAAAATTTTATATATTGAATGTGGATGTCAAATACATGTAAGACAAATACCTTTTTCCAATCATCATAAGGTGGAGGTACATAGTCTGAATCATCTGACTCTGACCCGGAGTCTGCCATGGTGTTCGCTAGAGTAGAACAAATGTATACAAAATAAAACAAATGGCAGATCACCTATCCAAAGTCTACACAGACTCAAAATATAACTATCATGATTACATGTTGACATAAGCTATCAACAGATGTTGGTGCAATTACACTCAAAATAGGGTTGCATCTCTGACAGCATGTTTTTCTAAAATGTTGACACATTCAACCTCATTCAGTGTTGATATTCTCTTGACTACAGGGACCGACAGGTGATTATATCAACATGACTGAGGACTGCTATCTCATACTATTGTATTCCACCACATGCGACAACAATAGTTTTAGTTTGTGTGAATGCTGACTCCCATGATGCATTGGCCCACAGCAAAGATACCCTATAAAGGCATAAGATGAATTTGCTCTTTCTCTGACATCACACATAATTGTACATTATGTAAAATCATAAAATGACTCTCCAGAACCCATAGTTTATGAAACTGTCTTAATTTCATGGAGTGGTATTCCCTTTTCACTAAATATGGTGAATGTTAGCAATACTAAACTTACATCTTAGTGGCCTTTTACCACTGTGTTCCGGTGATTCTCCCATCAAAACATACATGTCACTTGTCAGTTCTTCATGGTTACTGCTCTCGCCATTCTCATCAGGATCATCTGGTAAAAGATCTGCAATCTGTTCCTTGTCAAGTGTCAGGTTATCCGTGTTGATTTGTATATTGTCATCTTCATCTTCCCCTACACTCGCCAGAGTTTGTGGTTCAGCTTCACCACCGTAACCATACATTGCTAATAAATCTTCCAACGGCATTTCACTCTCCTATCGTAAAAAATATACAATCATAACTGTCACAACAGTATTTGCATGTGGCATTAACATTTTGTGAGGTTTACCTAATATTGTTACATATTTTGTTTTTTTAAAGTCCGGTAACTATGGTAACAGGATGAAATCTGGTAACTCTGACATTATTTTCAATACATTGTACCACAAATTTGGTGGGGAACTCAGTTTGAGTTTACCTACTTACTGCCCTTAACAAAAAACATTAATTTTCTTTTAATTACCTTTTCTAGGTCATCGATTTCATTTCCACAGCTGCTCCCACTTAGCTGTTCTTCCTCTTCCATTGTTCTCTCATCATCAAAGTCATTGATCATCATCTCAGCTGAAGGATCAAAATCTCTGTCAGTCTCTGCAGGGTAAGATACATTTAACCGACCATTTCAATCATGCCTGTTCCATTTCTCTTGTTCAAGTATTTTGTCTACTACAGTGTTTTTGCTGAGGTTAACCCTTGTAACACTGGAGGGAAATTTGGTAAAATATGCTGGGGAACCCCAGCAAACTGACTGGGAACTTGGGTAGATTTGACCGACTAACTGTCCTAACAAAAACACTGTACTATTGAGGATCCTGTACCATGCAGAGACGGGTAAGGTAAATTTAAAAACTTTTGAAAGTACATTCTATCAGAGGAAGGATTTGAACCAAAGTTGGATACATTGGGAATTAAAGGCCAACAATATTAATCCAACATTCTTGCATAATTAGTGCTATCTTACAAAGGTAGCCATACACATAAATTTGATAGGAGAATATTTTTGGTAAGGAAGAACATTTTCTACAGTTTTCCTCTTCAATTTTAATCTTAAGCTGACATGACACATGAGCCATTATGCAAGTTTTTATCTACTACACTAGAAATTAACTGAATTAACAGCGCAGTATTGGTAAAGACTCTGGTACTCAAAGTGTCATTTGTACAGCACCCTGCCTTCCCAATTACCATCACCATGACTCAAAATGTCAAAAGGACAGTAAATACAAACATGTACAACCTTGGAGGGAATTCAAGATTACAAATGTACATGAAGGCTTAATCCTCTTTCTAGCAAGGGGTTATATGGCTGTACACAGGGGTAAACAAATAATTTTGTGAACTGGTGGTCCCCGGACCAGTGCCTTAAAAAATCCAATGGCCCTGCTGAAAGAATTAGTGGTCCCAGGTCCCGCTAACATGAAACATTAAATCTTACCTATGAATCTGTTTATTCAGACAACTTTTTGACATAGTTATAACAGTAAGGTACTGGTCTAACGGACCAGACAAGGTAAAATTTGTGTGGTCCACCCAAACAAATCACTAGTCCCAGACCCAGGACCAGTGGATTTGTCCACCCCTGGCTGTACAAAAAAAACCTACAAGCTGGGGAATACAGGATGAAAACATGTATAGCACTAAGATATTGTATGAATATGGCCAGGATTGCTGAAAAAAATAACTTGTGCACCCACCTCCTTTGAGAATTCAATTACATTGGTATAACATTTTTTTTTTTTTTTTTTTAAACCATGTGTAACATTAAGGTGTTGGATCTGATGAATATGATCAATTTCAGAATTTGACATTTACATGTATTTCAAACTGGAATGACTAAAAATAAAATAACAATTTATGCCAAAAAATTTGTAGACATTACACCACAGGACAACCTATTATTTGGACATATGAACATTTCAAATGTACAATGTACAGTAGTACAGAGGTTGGAGCTACAATTCTAAAAAGAGCTGGCACAAATTTAAACTAACTATTTAATATTAACTTTTTTATAACCTTTCCAGTATAATGTAAATGTGGGTGCATGCCATGTAGGGCATTACAATTATCTTCTGGCATTGTAACAACAGTTGATTGCATTAGTAGGGATTTCCTTGACATTTAAAAATTTATATGTATAATAAATCAACAGATTGATTTACGAGTCATATCTTGTTGCTAAGTTTGAGTTCAGTCAATTGCAAATCATAGTTAAGTGTCTTTCGGTAAGTAGATCTTTGAGTACCTTTTATATTTGCAGTAACATTTACATCTAAAATAATGTATAAACTATGCAAGTGCTCCTTAAAGATAACATTGGAATAATTATGACTGAGTCAACTCGCTTCCGTTTCAATACATATGTACAAATCAAGGACAAAATGTGTGATTACTCAGCACCCATGTCATGGATGAGGATCAACAGGCTCCTTTCTTTCATAAACACTAATGTCAAATTTCACTTTCTAGACAGATAGTCACAAACTGTTGCCAAAATAATTATCTACTAATACTCTATGATATCTAGTTGATACAATGATAGAATTAGAAGTGGGTTGATTTGTTGAGGGGTAACTATGGCAATCAACTTTGCTCCAATTTCATGATTGATGAAGATTTAAAATAACTAATAATTACCAATACCAAACATTACGGCTTGCATAATGGGTGTTTTGTTTGAAACATGCGGATTTTATAAATAAACAGTGTATTTTGCCCTACGGACAGAAACTGAACTGCTTGTGTGTACCCATGACCTCATAGGTGAAGTAATTAATTATTCATGAGGTCGTACAAATCGGTTGGAATTTAATTTTCCTTCGAAAAAAGTAATCGATATATATCGCAGTTTAAAAATAAAACAAAAACTTTGTTCCCATGCAGTTTATTTGCTTTCGGGGTAATTTCCTTGAGTTGGATTCTCGGACGGGACCCTTCAGTACACTACCTTTCTGGCAATATCACCCACCCTTAATTTGCATAGAGCGCGGAAACTAAATACGCAATAATAATTTCTCCTTACCTGGACTTGACTCACTTGTCGCGGGCTGAAATTTAAACAAAGATTATATATGTTAGACAACATTAATGGAATAAGTAAAAAAATTGATTTCTAATTTTGGCGTAACTTTCGAAATTTTGCCGCAAAAATTGGCGGTATCGAAGCGCCACAAACGGTGATGTAACTCGACAAATCAATTTAAGAAATCGGTTATATTTCCAGTATGTCAGTAATCGAATATAGCAAGCCTTCTTGAGTATCTGTGGATCAAAATAAAGTCACATCAAGATTGAAAAAAGAGAAAATTCCATCAAATTTACAGAATCATCGAAAAATTTTACCTCCGCCATTTTGATGAGTATTATGGGATGGAAATTACAGTATGAAACGACCCGGATGTAATTTACATGTTGCGCCGAGGTAAGTGTATTTGAATGCTCTCTCTGATTGGAGAAATCGTATGGACTTTCAACAAGCTATTATTTACAATATTATTCCATTTGTGCGATGATATGCGCAGTCGATGGGCAGAGAGATGCTATGATTGAATTTTCATAGTTTAATGGGAGTTTCGTATGACACTGATTTGATGTAAATCACAATTTTACAAATTAAAGGGTTTCAAAGGATACTCAATCAGCCAATCAGTGATGGTTTAACATCTCTCAATAATCACATGCAAATCCACATAGCAACACTAACACGGCGGCCCAGCTTTCGAGTTTGAATGGCATAATACGTCTGTGATCAGCATTTCTTTCCGTGTTCCGTCAGTACAGAGGACAATTAATATTTACCGTTGTTTCAAGAAGATTTTCCTATTCTGACAGCCATGTCTACGGGGAAAACCAAACCGTAAGTGCATTTCCAGCATATTGAGCATGTCACTCCGTAGCAGCAATAGAAATACATGTAATGTATATCCAAGAGTTATAATAGAAATCAATACATTTAAACTTTTTATTCAAGTCCGCCTTCGGTGTGTACATCATGTACCATAATTATGTCCTTGGAGGGGAATGGTATGTTGAATGCTGCTGATGTAAGGACATGCCATGCCAAACAAATAATGAATTTCGATAGAAAACATTTATACGATATGGCAATTGTCAGTTTTCGTTTTTATTTCGAAATACATTTAATTGCAAAAAGGCCACACTATTAAAAATTCAGACAACCAGATTTGAAATTTAAAAAGCTCGGGAGTTTACATTGAGTTTGATGAAAATTGATTATTTTCATATGCAACTCCAAATAAATGTAGACCCTGTCATGCCTGTCACAGTGTCAACTTTATAACAAGTCTACAATACATGTTGCAGGCAGAACATCAGCTGTGTGATGATGCGCTTCCTGATCCTGGGGGGTAGGAGGTGGGGGTGGTGATGTTTATAACTTTCAAAGTTTAATTTCATTTAAAATATATTCGTTAGGGGGTGGGGGGGTCCAGTTTAAACGGTTTACTAAAGGTATGTTTATTTTTTAGCAGAGAATAGTATAATATTACACATTTGATAACTTCTGTAATACAAGTATTTACAACATAATATCTGTATCTGTATCTCATTCTGTATCTCATTCTGTATAGATGTAGGTCCTGGGTAAGGAATAACACACCAAGAATATATACTTGTACATACGTATACATGTATATGCACATGTATGTATACATTTGTATTGGCTATTGCAAATGGAATGATCTGTTGTCCTAATGTCACAACTGTCTTGACACTCTTCTTTGTATTGTTAAGACAGATTATGATATTTGTGATTTTTCTCATAAAACCTCACAGGAAATCCCTCAAAATGACTAAACACATGTCAAGTGCAGCAGAGCTTCTACACAAGATTTAAAAGTTGAGTGAGTTATAAACAAGGTGCTATTTTAGCACCCGAAATCAAATGTACAATATACAATGTAGCAGTAATCAAGTATACTAGATGCGGTAGTTAGTTTTACTAGATTTTACATTTACTGTATATAAATGTTCTATATTTCCATATTGACCAGGGGTCAAAGGGTGAGTGCTGCCCAGAAGATGAGTAAGACTAGCATTGTGATGAATGCTAGTCAGAAAGCTAAGGACAAACAGACAACATTTGCTGCATCAAGAACAACCATAGCAACGTCATCCAGTCAGAGAAGTGGTGGAAGACCAGACAGAGATCAGCAAAAGTTACCACTATCAAAACATCATGGTGTCGTTGTGAGTATTAACAAAATTTCATGAGTTGGAATGTGGTAGAATGAATTTTAAAATATCCAAATTCTAAAGAATACAAGCTAAAAGCTAAAATACTAATATGTTATACCTAGAAAAGTTATTGACACCAATCCTGCATTGCATCTGTACTATTTTAAGCAGATTTGCCTACATGTATTTCTAAAACTCTAAACTATAGAGGACAACATGCAATGAATAATAATCCAATGTAGAAATACATGTACATGTAAATATGTTCATTTCAGTAGCAACATTAATTATTTAATGACTTAATTATACAGTACCCCTGAAGGATAAGTTCTTTTCTTAAAACTAAATAAATAATTTTACCACATGATAATGAAAATATGAATAAATACAAATGTGTCCAGGACAGAATGTTTAACTGTTCCAAAATATACTTAAAATGTTAGTTATCAGATATAGAGGTGGTACATATATTGTAGACTGTAAACAAGACAGTTTTGCAATTTAAAATGTTCATCAATTAGTTCCCATAAACATTGTTGATCTTGGTACACTGTTAATGTGTAAAAGATATTTTAGAAACAGCATAATTTTGCATGTTACAGTATTTTTTGTCTTTGGCACAAATGTGTAGGTTTTCACTATTTTGTATGTCAACCTGTCACAATTTGGTACAAATATTGCAGTTGCATATGATACATGCTACAGTATATGTAGATGTATGGTGCCAAATTTATAGAATGGACAGTGATGTTAGTAGTGTTATAATATGTACTTCAGCACAAATTTGTTATTTTCAAATTTCATTCAATTTCATGTAAATTTGTTACATTTCATGTAAGTTAGGTACTCAATGAGTTAACAACAATACATTGTACAAAGTGAGTCATTGTCATAAATAGTGCCTTTTAAAGTTTTATCAATAATTTAATTGATTGATTGACTGGTTATTATATCTGTGCTCCACCACAGGTTATGGATGAAATGGGAAATGATGTTACCCCACAAAGTCTGTTACATGTTGACCCCAGTGCAGTACGACCAAATCAGAGTAAATTATTTGGTCATGGCGGTGCCGAGTCAACTGCTGGAACAGTAAGTATAAATGAGAATGGTTTACCGTTGCAGTTGATGAACCAAGGCACTGTCTAATATCCTTAGGCATAGAATATTGTACCTTGAAATGATACAGAATTTGACCAGCAAATATAATATAACTTTGCAATCATCTTCGTCTGTCCAAATGCCATTCAAATTGTTAGTACTCTGATAATTAATTAATATTATGATGACTTTTGGCCAACATTCTCAATAAAACAGTCCCATTTCTGCTATACTTTATTGTGAAAATAAGTATACTCTGTAACATTTATTTACTTAACATTGACAAAAGTTAGGTAGTCCACACAGGTGACAAACACCTATAAACGTGGACCCCAAAATTTGTTTTGTTACATTTGATTCTGATGTGTAAAATGAATATAGAAATTTGTATTCATTGTTAAATCATGTTTTGTTTTATGCTGATCGTAGTGCAATTGTGATTAATATATTTAGATTTTTCACTTCATTTTTCACTTTTCACTTTCTAGTGTCCAGGTCAAATTATATTTTCCCCATTTTTACCCCAGTTGATAAAATAAGCAGTCTTTGTTGCTACTTTTTATTTTAAAACTCATTGACAGATTTCAAGTGATGGTGTTTTTGCTTAGTTTAGGAACCCTGGTAACAGAGAGGGAAGTCTTGGGTAAAACTTGTATAAAGTTCCATATGCAACCTTATATCATTTTAGAGGTGAAAATTGGGGGGGGGGGGGGGGGAGGGGGGCAGAGGGGAGGGGGCTCTGGTAGATTGCTATCTTCATGTACTTGTGCTACCATTAACAAAACACTGAGTGCTATATCTAAATTGTGTCCTTTTAATAAATCCATAAGTTGATGATTTGGTCACATTGTTATTATTATTGTTTTTATTTCAGCCAACTGATTTGATGTCACAGGCATCTATTTATCAGACTGGCAATGCAAGTTTTGCTGGACCATTCACAAGGTTAGTTTAACTTCACATGTTGATGGGGGCACTTAACAAGATTTTGATGTTTAACTTGTAATACCAACCCTGGCTATAAATATTCATAATTTATTCAGTGAGATAACATTAACAAAAGAAAGACCATTTTTTCAAACACTGGTAGTTGTAATCCCTGAAAATGATAGCATTGGTGAATCAGCTAAATCATAAGGCCATATTCATATACTGGGCTTGGGATGGTTGGGGGGGGGGGGGGGGAGTGGTTCTACATTTGTTTGTTATGTGTATAGGCAAGTCTGAGTCTTTGTTTGATAGCACATGTTCATCTTAGTCAGGCCGATCTACATCAAAAGCAATATCTATTCTTTGTTTTGACGTTTACACGTGTGTATGTGGTAGTACATCTCAGTCAGGCTGATCTACGTCGAAATCAATGTCTAATCATTGTTTGTTTTGGATGTTTACAGGTCTGTGTTTGGTAGTACATCTCAGTCAGGTCGATCTACACCAGAATCAATGTCAGATGAAATTACTGAACCTGGTGCAGCTACTGATATAACTCCAGGGTTAGAAGGTACATGTGTACACATTTAATACAATGTGCAGTTACAAATTTTTTGCACTTGCTTACTTTTTGTTGGTCATTGTATGCTACTGTACTGTAGTAAAATTACACCAGTGTCATGACAATAGTTTTCAATCATTCTATGTGTCAATTATGAGTTTATACATCTGCACCACACAAATTCTACATTTCACATAATTAGACAATACATGTATCAAGCATTACCTAAATGTACATGTATATTGCAGACTAATAGGGCTCATTTGTAATGTCCAAAACCGTTTGTAGTATTGCATGTTTTACTCCCATCCAGTTGACCGAGGTGCTTATCAAAAACATGTGTTTTTATCAGAGAATGTGGCTGAACGTTGCTCTTTATCCTTTCTCCACAACATTATGAGATTAAGAACAACAAATTGTGGTGCATCACCAGAAATTGCTGTGCGTCAGTGACCTGTCAGATTGGCTTAGTTAGAGGGCAAACTACATTGGGGACTCAGCAGTGTGCTTTCCAGACCCATTTGACAGATCACTCACTAAAGGACAGTAATTTCTGGTGAAGCACCACAATTTTGTGTATCTATCTCACATTATGTGATGACTTAGAAGAAAACCCATATTTTATCCCTCTCCCCAAAAATATTCTCATTTTTAGAGGGCGCTTTACATGTTTCCTTAGTCAATCTGTGTTCAACCAACATGTGATGATCAGATAATATATTGTACAATGTGTTTGTAAAAATTTAGGAAATATGCCAACTATAATTGTAAAACTACTGTTAGCAAGATATCACACCGAGTACTTTTGATAAAACCATTATGAAACTGAGTGTGAATGTTAACTGGATATTCTTTCAGGTATTCAGCATAGAAGGGAGGAAGTGAAAGAGGAACTGACAGAGGATGACTTGACTAAATTAGTAGAGATCAAACTAGAAGAAACAGAAACCATTTGGTTACTTGATATGCCAGATGTTAGTGTGTCCGTTGAAAGTGATGAAGCACCATCCATCAAAGAAAAAATAGAGAAATACAAAGAGGTGAGCTGTGTATTACAAGACTCAATCTGATTAAAATCTGATGTAGTGTACATGTACACCTGCTATTTCTTTTTGGCTGTTACGTTTATGGTCGTTTGATCTTTTGTGGGCACTCGTTACATACATCTGACACAATACCATAGATTTTCCCAAACCTAATCTCATACTTAGGAGTAGCCAACCAGAATCCGTGTTACAATATAATACTCAATGTTTAAAATTGAAAGAAAGAGAATGACTAAACAATAATGACAACATTGTTGTCTGTGCTCTGTGCTCGTGCTCTTTTTGAACAGAGCGCTCTGAAGTACTGTACCCGTACGTTTCGGCGTATTACATGTTTTCATTGTTAGAGTGAATTCACTCAGCGCTCTAATGTGGCTCTTGAAAACCTATAGTATTGTGTCAGATGTATGTAACAAGCTCTCACAGAAGAACAAACAATAAATGTAACAGCCAAATAGCGAGTGTACACTATATCGGATTTTAAACAGATCGCACAAGACTCTGCAAGTCTTTTGTTGTACATGATTTGTAAGAATTTCTGTTTGGTATAGTGCTAAAAGACAGTGGCAGATTGACTGTCTGCAAACAAACAAACAGACAGTCCCAGTCTACAACTATTATTATAATATAACAGGTTGGTATAAACTACCAATGGATGATGATGTACTTACACTCATAAAAGGGTGGTTTATCTAATAGTGAATTTTTCTCAAGTGGCAACACATTCAACATTCTTTAGATTTACACTATCTTGATTACAGGATGATGATATCCACATAACCAAGGCACTGCTATCACCCACGTGTGTAATCTAACCACATACAACAGCAACACTTTTATCCTTAAATATGTTCCTTTAGATGGTAAAACAGTACTTGTTACATGACCAAGGGTTCTACGAGTAACATATGGCTTTACCACTAGTTTTTGTTTGGGTCTGTGATTGCTGATAATATTGTATGTTTTCTGTTGTAATATTTACTTTCCTTACATAGTTACCCATACATGTGTACATTGTTCCATAATTTTATTGTTGATACCCCATCAACAGTGACCAGGGAAGTAATAGTATCATCTTTATTAAAAACATGGGGGATAATTTATTTTCTATTGTTTGTTCCTACTCTAGCTTGTTAAAAGTAGAGCTGGTAATGACAGGTTTGCTGAGAGGGAAATGCAGACGTTTAACGAAGCCCCCAAACAAAAAGAGGTACAAACTGTCAGGATAACACACAATGTAAGTACACAAGTGACAACTCATTTTTCTCAACTCTCAACTCTCTGTCCATCAACTAGGGTAGGCATTGTTTATTTCCACTTTTACTACAAGTCTCAATTTATAACTAACTTCAGTACACTACGGACTTTAGTATCACTAAAGAATTTGTGAAATTTCTTCATATTTTTGTTTGTATTAGGGCTAAAAAATGTAATTGTTTGGTTCTGGTTACCCGACCCTCACCTAGTTTTTCACTGCCAACCCTAAACTTTTTTTACGTTTTGAGAAAAAAATAATAAAGTCGCAAAAATTGTGAAATCTCACGAGAAATAGTGGATGCGGAAACTGACATCAACTTTAAAAAGACAAATATAAAACTGTTCTTCCAATCTGTAATGACTGTACATCTGATAGGAAGAAGCCGTAACACAGAGACTGGAAAACAATGGAAAACCTGAACTAAACACTCACACATGAAAAAAATATATATAATAAACTAAAATAAAAAATCTACCTAATATTCTAAAATTGAGTGTAATCGGAACCACACAATTTTTTTATATGGCATAATTAAAAATCAGGTGTTACAGTGAAATTGAACATTTTGTCATATATTGTGAGCACAGCAGAACCAACGACAACATTATATGCACATTGTTGTGACTTACAACATCTGCACTATACAACTCATATGGATTTAAGTATTTGGCTTCCGAGAAAAGACAATATTCATGAAATGTACTCTTTCCTCTCCATGACAACAGGATGCAGGTGTCATGGCAACAAACTGGGACATGTATGATACTTATGAAGAGTTGGAAGCAGAGAAAAATCCAAAAGGTAACGTAGAAGTTTCATCTTAAAAGCTATACTCTAAAAGCTGTAAACTCTCAGAAGAAAAGTGTGTCATTTTAAAAAGTACATGTAACTGAATGTCTTGGAATTTTCTTCAATGCATCCTTGCATGAAAAAAAAAGAGACACAAATAATTAAATGTGTGTTTTAAAAGACACAGAAAGCAATAACAAACAAATCATTTAAAATTTACATCCAAAATAAAAATTCCCAAACTGTTGAAAGTCTTGCTGTCATGTTATGGTGTTACATATTTTGGACCAACATATTTTTATCAATTTATCAAGTGAGTCATCATCATCATGTATTTACTTAACTTAAAGGAAAAGCCCAGTCAGAATCATGTTATCTATGGTACACTTGTACTGATTACTGTTATCAACTTACCATATGATTTTAGGTGATAAAATATTAACTTGGTAACTTCCTCAACTTTGAAATCTTGTAAAGAAGCCCTACTGCACTTGACACATGAGGCCATTTTGGGCATTTTGTTTTTGGGAAAATATCTCTTCTGATGACATCACATTTACCAGTCACTTTGTCGTGATAAATACAAGTGTACTAAGGCAGAAAAAGTTGTTTGTTATCTGTACACAATTACTAAAATTGAAATTTGTTATATTTTACAATATTTACTGTATTAGGAACTTTAATATCTTCTAGTGAATTGTTGATCCATAACATACTGTGTAAATAATGTGATAGAACCCAGTGACACGTCAGTGCAAGTGTGGCGTAATCAGGGTATTTATATGAGTGCTTGCAATGTTCTCTGCAATCTTAACGAGCATATTGAGTGAAAGTGCAGCAGAAAACACTGCAAGCACTGGTGCAAATACCCCATGGGTTTGCCGTATATGCACTCACGAGGCATGAGGTTCTGTTATTAGTACTTATGCTTATCCAAAACAGCAAATCTCTATAGAAATCATACTATGCCAATTTCATGTGCAAGGAATGATCGTGCCCTCATTTGCATATCGCAGAGGTAAATCCACTAGCGTGTATATAAACCCATGCAATTAATCACCAATAGATATGTAATAAAGATTCATAACTTTATGATATGATTTGATTGTTTTTTTTTATTTGTCAGATGGTGAGGCAGAGGAGGAAGATGAAGTGCCATTGAGTAGACCAGGTAGTGGTAAAACACATGCTAGCAGTACAAGTGTTACAGAGGCTGATAGGAAGGGAGTAGAATCACAGGCTGGTAGTCATAGACCAGGTACATGTATGGAATTATTACTTGTATGTTGGGGAGTATTAAACATACATTAATGTGCACATCCATCAGTGTACACATAAGATACATAGATAGATAGATAGATAGATAGATAGATAGAACAGACGTCACAGCACAGCACAGTACAGCATAGCAATAAGATGTTTTACATACATACTGATGCAAATAGAGAAACATAGTACATACATACATACATGCATACATACATACATGCATACATACATACATACATACATACATACATACATACATACATACATACATACATCGAGATAGCCACAGTTTGCATTTGAAAAGTACAGTATTATGTATTACAGTAACCATCTGTATGTGTTGTACATAGGACTTATGGCTTACATGTATGATAGCATAATTTCAAGAAGTCTGTATAAGTTTACAGTAATGTACAATTTACTGACTGTTGCATACATGTCATTGATTCTGACAGAGAGTAGATCCAGTATGATGACAGCATCTATAGCTGAGTCTGAGAGTACTGTAGCTGGACTTGCTGGTAGGGACACAGCGTCTTCTTCAGATATTGGTACAGCTATTGATGAAAGTGTACTCAAGGTGAGTCAATAAGGCAACCCTAGATGATGCATCATTCACTTTTATGAAGATAGATCGAGCCATATTAAATAATTATTTCTATTAGCACAAATGAACAACTGTCCAGTCATAGTATTGGAACTGTACATTTTCCTTTCATGTGTACATGACTGTGTGGATGGACAAATGGAGGGAGGGAAGCTAGACTGAAAGATTTGTATACTCCTTTAATTACTTTCTGCTAATGGTTAACAGGAGTGCAAACAATGACAAATCTCTTAGGCAAGGAAGGAAGAATGTGTGTACTGCAGTACTTGTGTGTGTGTGTGTGTGTGTGTGTGTGTTGATTACAAGGAAGTTATCAAATACTTGTTTTTGTTTTTATGTAGTCTGATAATCTAAAACGAGATCTGTTTGTGATGGAGAGGGTTGTAACTCATAATGTATACCAACCCAAACAAGCTGCATACAGACATCTACCAATCTTACCAGGTAGGTACATAACATATTTATTCTAAAGTTGGAGGGGGGGGGGGGGGGGGGGGGGGGAAGGAAGAATATTTACACTTGGGCATTTGGCTATGCATTATCACAATATCCAGCATTTTGACAAATGAAACACTTTTTCTGGGACCAAGCGGGTTTGGATTCACGGCCCTCACTTTTGGTCCAGAAGTTTGCTTCTGAGCAGCACTCCTAGTGGCCAAACTGTGCAATCTTTTGTTTTTATTAGCACTCATATTTCGTATTCATTGGATATCTGTGTCTCTGTTTCAGATATTGACAAGGAGAAAGATGAAGAGGAAGGTGCAGCTCCCGTCATAGCTCAACTAGGACCTAACATTGACAGACTGTGGGCATATAGCTCTGGTGTCACCAAGGGAAGGAACGTTAGTTGTATGTCTTGGAATAAGTCAAACTCTGTAAGTCATACTTACTATATCTTTATTAGGGAAAATCGTTAAAGAAACGTATGATGCATGATGCTCTTATTGTGATTGCAAAAGCCAGTCTGATGCTGCCTGTGAAGAGAAAATCAAAAGAACCTTGTTACAGGCACCGAGTAAGGTTATTAGCATTTATAACCCATAGTACCATAGTAAAGCATTTTCTGCATGTACCACAATCAAATTATAGCATTTTATCAATTGTAAAAGTATCGATATACTGTACATGTTCCTCTGGTGTGGGCAAGCCCTTGATATTGCCTTTGGCACTATGTTATGCAACCTGTGGTTGCTTTTAAATTTAGCAGCACTTCCTGAAGGTCTAGCATCTAGACTAACTGATTATTGTCTCCTAACTGTACTCTGCCTCCCCTATTGAAACAAATAGAATAGCCCATATCACTGGGATCAGACTGAGAATTAACACTAGTGCCAAAAGTGAATTTGTAACTAGTAGTAGAATTTTGTTTTATTGTTGTGAAAGGTATGATAGAGTTGCCCTGCCAAATAAACATATAAGTTACTATTTAAAAATAACACACGGTTGGTGGTACATAGTCAGTCTTTCTGTGATTCTTTCCAGGATTTACTTGCTGTAGGTTATGGACAGTTTGGTTTCACAGATCAAAAAGGAGGACTGGCATGTTGTTGGTCATTGAAAAATCCAGAAGTAAGTGCAGTAAAGGTTATTCTGTTGATTGACTACATGTATGTATTGATACAACAAAGTTAGTGTCAGAGAAGTTGAAATCTGACAACTGAATCATGGGTAGACAATGTTATATCATGCGCAAGTCAAGTTATTGTCTTTGAACAGAAAATATGGATTATATATCCAGGTTGTTCTACATCATGACAACCCATATATATGTCACTTGTTCTGAGGTGCTCGAAAAATGAGTCAAAACATTCCAAATTGCCATTATTTTTCTATTAATTATGCTTGAGGAGGTATTAATGATAATTGTTTCATTCCCCAATATTTTTCGTCATTCAGCCAGAAAATACTTGTGGCCAAAGGGTTTGTCACTACTCATCTAGCAAGTCAAAGCCCCTTAGGTCACGAGTATTTTCCTTGGCTAGCTTTCAACTTGCTTTCTATATTAATAAAACATGTGGCAACCATTAATGGGTGTAACTATTTACAGAAAGCAACAGAAGCAGTGTATGTTTGTACATAGTTATATATATATTCTTCACTTGCCTATCTATAGATTTATCGTCCTCTTTCTTTCACAGTTTCCAGAGCGTGTATTTCATACAGAATCTGGTGTGACAGCCATGGACTTCTCTGCTACCAACCCAAATCTCTTAGCTGTAAGTCTGTTCATGTTTACAATTCGAGTTCCTAAGTCTTATAAGCAGATGCAGTTCATTATCATTATCATTACGAAGTGTAGTGTAATCTAAGTCTAACTCGTAGTTACATTGAACTTACTTGATGTGTATGTCACTATTTCAAGTTCTACTCATGAGATAGGGATATATTAGGGCAATTGTGAGCTGTTTCATCACAACTACCCCCCCCCCCTCTCCATCTATCAGTTTACCCTCAATCAATGGACCACACCCCAAATCATAACAGACTGCACTTTCAAGAGAACTAAATAATGTTATATTTATACTTACTTCACAGGTTGGTTTGTATGATGGTACAGTAGCAATATACAATGTGAGGATCACTAGCAATGACCCAGTACTGGATAGCTTGTAAGTTAAATTTGGTATATGATTGTTGTTTTGTGTCATTTTAGCTGTAGATTTCACTATGGTACATGATGATGTTACCGAGTGTAAAAATAACTTTAAATCTATTTATTACAATATAATCAAGTGTATCTATAAAATGTGCCTGTTCTCCAGAGAGCTTGATGCTAATAGTTACTATCCCTGGCACGGATCTATAGCAGCACAGTGGCCCCAACTCCTTGGGGAGCATACAATCCTTTGCAGCCTTTATAAGTGCATAAAATCAAAGCCTTCACATTACATCCTCTATCCTACCAGGTACTCAGTTGACTGGGGCACAATCATGCTTCAAATCTTACCTTAGGACTTTAACCATTCAGAAACTAATGGTAGTGACAAGGCTGAAACCTGCAACCTCCAGATTCCAAGCAAGTTGCACTAACCATTCAACCACCATGACTCTACAACTTAATATACTATTCTTCAGTATGAATATAATAGTTGGTACAAAAAATTAAATAGAGCATATAAATTTTTCTTCTAATGTTAATGCCTTACATAAACAGCATACAGAGATAGCGTGGAGAACAATGCACATTCTGAATGATTCTGCTTCTTACTGTAAAAAACACGTAAAATTATGCATGGTATCACTTATTGACATCTGAAAAATTGAACTTCACATTCAGAGTTACAAATTTACCAATGCACATACGCGTGTGCTGTCAGTGTCTGAGCATGAAAGTGTAAATCATTAAGAAAATCATTGCGGACTCGTCACGCGAACAATGATGTCACCCAATCCACATTATCCATCTATTCTAACAAACCAGATTCACATGATAGAAACTGTATCTGTTGAAAATGAGAACAAATAAACAGCCCTCAATATCGTCTTAAATAAGATATATCATACTATAATTATAGTGAAAATATTTGCAAATGTTGATTACCGTAAATCATGATCTGAATTGGAGTGCTCATTATTATTTGTTTGTCTTAATACAGTCATTTTACTTAATGTATCTCATTAACATTGACAAGTAATGTACATGTACTAAACCCCTATAAGGGTCAATATTGAGTAATGATACTTACCACACACATATCCATACATTAGTCATTCTGTGCTGTCATGTCATATCATATAATGTGATGTTTGTGTAATCAAAAATTTCACCCATTGTTCCCATTGTTGCTAATAAGAGGAGAAATAAGACCCACTGGGCAGTAAGTACAATGTACAATGTAACCTGTGTGCCATAGTACTCGCATCGTGTGGCTTTATGTTTATTTGTAGTATTTCCACCATAGCTCTATCACTTTCCTTTCATAGTTTCATAATTTTATACATGATGTCTCTTTTTTTTTTACATTCTTTTCTAATCGTTCAGTGTCCAATCTCATAGTCAATGCCATCACATGAATACTTGAATTTGCTCCTTTGCATTCTCTGATTGATGTCAGTGCTGTGTATGTTAAGTTTGTTTGGTAATCTATAATTGTTCTTCTTCACTCTGTGTTCTCTAATTTCAACTTCCCCCCCTCCCCCCCCCCATAGATTGTCACCTCTTTTGTAGCAAGTTGTACAGTCATGCAGCCTCCACGTGCAATGTTTATGTAAATTATAATATTGTCACTCTAATTTTTCGTCAATTCATACATCATAACCCTTCAATCTTCTAAAGATTTTAAGATTATTGACCAAGTAGGTTGTTAATGTGTCTTTTTTTGTTTGTGTATGGCGTGCAGTGAAAGTAATGGTAAACACTCAGCACCTGTATGGCAATTGAAGTGGATAGAGAAAGACAGAGGGTCTGGTGATGAGAAGGGTGAAGTGTTGGTGTCCATATCTACTGATGGTAGAGTTACACAGTGGATGATTAGAAAGGGCTTTGAATGTGCAGGTAAGCTGTGTTTCCCCATACACCATACATCATAACCCTTATTTGCTTATAAATGGTTGTAGAATTTTGGTAACAATAGGAGATATTGATTTTGGTAACAGGTTTCAATCATCAGTTGGGGATATTAGTGTGTGCAGTTCAGCAAAACAGCATTAAAGTCGTACAGGCTGAGTTTGTAAACCTTTTACTCAAGTGAAAATACATAAAACCTCTTGTGTAGGGTCTATGATTAAACCATTCTACTTATGATTCTAGTATAATATGTTAGTGTCTACATGTACATGTATGTATGCCTTCTATGACATTACAATTGTCTTCTGGCATTGTCAGATTAGTTGCCTAGTTCAGATTCCTCAGCATATTTTGTATGTATCAAAAATTACGTCCTTGTTTCGTTTATGTTATACCGTAATACCAGATTTGAGTTCAGTGAATGACATGTGATAGTTACCTTTGCTTAACAGTAAGTACAATGTAGAATACTATAAGTGATTTTTAAATACACGTCATAAATCTTCCTCAAATCCGTATATGTATAAACTCAGATTGTGCCCCTTTAAAGTGGCCATATGGATGAGAATTTGGTATTCATTTTGGATTTTTATTTGATAAAACAGCTTCACTATGTGTTTATACTTGAAAAAATAATGCGAAAGAGCATATACCAAGTCCATGTTCATAACTCACTACATTGCAAAAAGATGCAAAAAGTGTAAAAAGTTTGTTATTGTATGTACAATAACAAACATTTTATACATTGTTTAATGTTTTGCAGTTTATTGAGTTATGGACATTGACTTAGTATATGTTATTTCCCATTATTTTTTCAAGTATAAACACATAGTGAATTTGTTTTATCAAATAAAAATCCAAAATAAATACCAAATTCTCATCCATATGGCCACTTTAAGGAGTTTCTAAAATGTGTCGTAAAATAAAATAACTTTCATCTTTCCAAAGATTTGATGATATTCAAAAGAGTTCTGAGAGAAAAGAGCATCACCTTTATATAACAACTTTACTTGTAACTTACATTCTCCATAGATTTGATGAAATTAAAGAGAGTATCCACAAAGCAGGGGAAGAAGGGACAGGAAACACAGAAGAAAACAGAGGCATTTATTTCACGACAAGCACCAGGGATGTGTTTTGATTTCAATGCCAAAGATCCTAACATGTAAGTACATGTATATAGTCCTTTGGTCATAATGCAAAATATAGACTGTAAGATATTGTGTTGTTAAGCCTGTATCAGACATCTACATGTATACGTTATGTTGTTATGCCCCTATCAGACTTCTATACCACTGTAAGATACGTTATGTTGTTCAGCCCTATCAGACTTCTAAACCACTGTAATATACGTTGTGTTGTTCAGCCCTATCACTGTACGATATGTTGTGTTGTTCAGCCCTATCAGACATCTAAACTACCTTACTGATAGTGTGGCATAAATCTTGTATCTTACACACATTATGCAAATACAGCTTTACAACAAATCTTACAGTGTTATAAAAACCGTGGTTTGGGCTATAGTGATTCTGGGAATTTCCAAACTGAAGTCCCAGCTACTACAGGAATTACTTTCAAATTTACTGAATTAAGATAAAGCTAATAACCAATAGTCCCTAGGTATAACTATATTTTTCTTCAATGCACAGTTACTAGATTACAAACATTAGAAACTTTGAAATAGAGTGTGTTGTATAAGCTCTAAGACTTGTAATTCTAAGCCAATTTGACATACCATTGACACACACAGCAATGCCCTGAGACTCATCAACATTTAATGGCTTCCAAGAAAACATACTAATTTTTATTATTTTGACCCACAACGAAATATGTTGTCTTTTATTAGACGGCAGAATATTTCTAGTGATATTGATTTGTATATTGTAGTTTCCATACTAATTATATATTACTTATTGTCATAATTTTCTATTGTCTTTTTACAGTTACTTAGCCGGCACAGAAGAGGGTCACATACACAAGTGTTCATGTTCATACAATGAACAATATCTTGACAGCTATTTTGGACATACGGTATGTTTTGTATCTTTGGATTTTTTCGCACACTTTTACATCATATGTGTTTAAAGAAATTACAAGTTGTATGTGATCAAAGAGTAATCATAGGTTGTAGTTTTTTGTAGCTCTGAATTATGACAATGAATGTTTCTGTATTCTGGTTCAAATATGAGTTAAGAGATTTAATATCGTCATTAATTTCCTTTATTATTCGTAAATTACCCCAGTAAGTTCTCATATTATTAATTAATTTTTAGCTACAAAATAGTTATGACTTTTACAGGTTTCTATCAGTCATATTGTATGGAATGTTAGTTTATTGTTTGTAGAAAGTGAAGAATATTTGTATACATAATTTGTAGTAATTCACTACAATAATAATAGCTTGAATCTCTGACTTTTTTTGTACCTCAACTCACTTTTAATAATTGTAACTTATACTGTAAAGAATAAAGAACAGGAATGAAGCAAATATTTATTGCTTACAAGAATACATAATTTAGAAATAAGTGTAAAATCACATTTGCATTCATAAAGATGTATGTGTCCATGTCCAATATTTGGTTGTTCCTGTGAAAAACTGTTGTTCAGAATGGTCCAACTAAGCAATACCTATATGTGTTTTATTAAGTAACTTGTTGATTAAAACCAGCCAGCTTTGTGCAGATATAAAACTTGAACCCTGAACTGATAAAGAGACAACTGAGCTTAACCCTTCAAATACAGACTTGCCAAGTCTACTGTTTGAATGTAATGTTCGAAACTGTTCCATACATGTATTTTGTTGTAGGGTCCTATGGTCAACCTATGGCATATACTTGACTTTTATCGATGCAACATGTAATTTGAGACCTCAAATCTGGCATGTTTTGAATTCTGCTTACAGTGATAAAAAGTCAAATGAGCTAACCTTTTAATCACAGACATCCAAAATCTTTGATGTCTATGTAATAATTACTGTACATAATTACTTTACTTGTATTTTGTTTCATTGTAGGGTCCTGTATATAAGGTTCAATGGTCTCCTTTCCTACCTGATATCTTCCTTAGTTGTAGTGCAGACTGGAGTATTAGACTCTGGTCACAAGATCAGTTACAACCACTCATCAATTTCCATTCATCTACAGTAAGTAAAACACAAAATAACTCCAGTATGTGACATATCAGCAGCTCATGTACAGACTCACTGTTTGTTGTTCAGAATGGTTAGCAGGTAAAATCTGCCAGACTTTCCCCAAGTGTGTTATTAGGTTCCTCCAAACTCATAGTTCAATGTTTGGTAATATTATATAAATGCTTGTGATGTTTACCAACTCCCCATTTCCCCATACCTCTCTAGTTGTGTTAATGGGGTTACCACAAAAATTTCAGTAAAGAATATAATGCAAGATTTTCCAGATTTTCCCCTCCAAGAGTCCATAACTGGGGTTCCCCATCCAGAGCAAAAATAGTGAGACTTTATGTACATAAAAGGTATCTTTTGTCAAATCTAAGCAAGGAATATTGTATGCTTTTGAATTAATTATCTTCACATTTTGAAAGTTTGTAATGGCATTGTGGCACAGTGCCTGTGGTGTTTCCAAAAACATTTTCAGTCAGCTTCTAAAACCATGTCATTGTATCTAGGTTTCGAAAGATATTGAAATCTGTGTAAGTACTTACATATTATTCCTTTTCCTTTCCAGAAAGCAGTCATGGATGTGTGCTGGTCACCAAAGTCAGCTACAGTGTTTGGTTGTGTCAATGAGGGTGCCATTGAAATCTGGGACCTCAATGTCAACACGTGAGTTTACACTAGAGCTAAAAGAGCACCACCAGTGGTGAAAATAGCAAAGTTAAAATCCTCCTGTTTTCATTTCCAATTTGTACACAATTGTTTGCATTGCCATTGTTTTATGTATATAATTTTGCCTTTTGCTAATCTTCAGTGCCATTCATTTGCAATGATCGCACACATTTTTTTGCTTGCATAATTTTTATTTGCTGTTTTTTTCATTGCACATTATTTGAGCAAAGGATTTGAAGACAGGAATTGATAAGTTAAAAGTGCTATATTCATTACTGGAAGTATCATAATGTCATTGGAAGTTACCAGTGCAGTAATATCATTAATATCATAGCTCTGGTGTAAGTCACTTGTGGGCTTGAAGGACAAGCTTGTGTCATCTTATTGAATAATGTGCATGTATATATATTTGTTGTGTTATACTGCCCTCACTGGTCTGCTCTTGCCAACTGTACTACAACTGTACTTGATTTGTGTCAGAAAAATGAGCAGATTTAGGCTTCACCCTCAACAAGTCATTAGAAATTTGAACAGAGGATATTTTGTAGATTGAAATGAAACAGATAGAATAGTATCTGTGTCAGGCAATATGAGCAATTGTTGACATGGGGATAAGTGTCAATTGTTTGTACTTGATAAATATTAGTGAAAAGTTTTGTTTTTATCAGTGATGAAACATTAGGTTAGGTGGTCATAAATTAGCATAAAAAGGTCATGATCATTACAACACATTCTACCGTTTAGCTATAATTGATTGGCAGCAAACAGAACTTGTAGTGTGATAGAGTACAGACGTGAGAGTTGGCTTGTACATGTAGGGCAGTATGACATATCTACATGTATGTAAAGACACAGAATAGTAACATCAAAATTTCATGTCATAATATTCATTTAATTGCTCCATTCTTTTCAGTTTCATTTCATTTCATAAAACCATGTGTCCCATCAAAGTCATTTTATATGGTTAAACATATTATCTGCATGGTTCGCTAAGCAAATGTTTGGGTGACAGTAGCCGTATCTTCAACAGTTTTTTTGAGTATTGTTTATATTTCAGCTGTCATTTCAAATTTTCCAAAAACACTCAAAGAGAGGGCTATTACCTGTCTGAAGATCCTAGGGAACTATTCTCATGGTCCGAACCATAATCCTTTTCCATAACTGACAAAAGATTTATACTTTCTTTTTTTTTTTGAATTTCTGATATAAAGTTTTATTCTATTTTCATGATCTTGATGCCATTTTTAGGCAACTTTCTACAGGGCTTATTCAATCTTTAATGCAAATTCTTTTCCAAGCAGTGTTGAAAAATTGTAAAACACACAAAATTAATGAAAGATGGTGTGAATCTGCCATTATATACATATGTACTAGTAATATACAGCTACTGTCACTCTAAGGTCTCATTTTCATATGTTGGATATTAATCGGTATTTACCTCTACAGTTTAGATCCTATTATAGTCAGTGTACCAGCACCAGGAGTTCAATATAGCAGTGTAACCTTTGCATACAACTCGGATGTAAGTATATCATTTCACACCATCATACCATTCACATAACCACACCATTCTTCCATTCTCTCTTAGCCCATAGACTGATCATGGTTTTACTATCTCAGGCTATCCAATCCAAGTTAAGCATTTACCCTTGGTATCTCAGAAATCTGAATATAAAATTACCATCAACAGTTGTGGATCTCAAATGCAAATGTAATCATGTCCCCATGCGACTTACATTGAGAGTGCATGATGGTAAATTTAATTTGCGTATTAAGCAAGTTGAAGAGAGGTCAACTGGTTTTGAATTTAATTTGACTGACTTTTTAAAAATATTTAAAAAAAGAGTTACAATTTACAAAAGTGCTAGTTACAAGTGTCTGTCAATATGTGCCAGTTTTCTATTGGTATGTTGCTTTTCTGTAGGTAGTGCTGTATGCAAATTTGCACAGCTAGGATTCTAGGATATTTTATTGCAAAACAAGGGCAAATGTCTTGGCTTGGTTTGGATAGTGTGAGATAGTGCGACCTCAAACAGTCTTTGGGCTAAGCCACTCTATACTCAGGTGTAAGGGTCAACTTCTGTCATGAAAACCATTGTACATGTTGAGGTGTACTTCATGAATGAAGTTTTGGAGCAGTAGCTCTTGCTTAAACCGCTGTTTATGAATTTTGCTTTGCTTTGTTTTGTTCTGTGTTTTTTGCTTCAGTGTAGATCCTATCATCAGTATCACGCCACCAGAATTTATCAAATGTAGCTGTTTTGTCTTTACAGTGACAGGTGATGTAAGTAGATGGAGTGATGACAGCAAAAGTTAATCTCATCAACAAACAGTGCAATGAAATATCAAATGATGTGGGTGATGAAATTAACAATTTTTGCTGGGGACTCTACAAAGTGAAAGAAATCATTAGAATGACTCACCAGTCTGTTCATTTAATATAGATGCCTTCTCTATATTTTATAAATCTCATACTTCCTCATACCACCCATCTCCCCCACTCCTCAAATATCGGATCTTTGTATCTATGTATTATGTAAGAATTACATATACATATAGTTTCATTTTTGTCTGGTGAATTAAACATCAACTTTTGACCATTTCAGAGTATTTGTTCCAGAATCACATATCTGCATACTGTAACTTGATACTCATGACTTCTGTATACTTTTAAAAAACTAGTTATAAGTCCATCTCTTTAGCCATACTTTCATCGATATTTCTAGTACAACTTGAAATCTTCCCATTTAGTGGTAACAACATCATGATATCAAAGCAATGTTATTAGTTAGGTCATGCAAAAGGTGAAGGTTGTCCAGGATATGCATTAATATTTTTCATTAAATGGTATAAAAAGTTTCATATAGTAAGTTGTAGCATAAACCATGGATACATATTGACTATTATCAGTTTCTTCAGTACTCATTCGTACAAAAATGTTACGAAGCGATTACTTCGGTATCTGAAGGAAATCTTAATGCCAGATGGATAAAAACAATTTTATTTGACTTCTTGGAAATGTAAAATCTCTGAATTGTCAATATGCTTCTATTTGTGATGAAGGGTCACTTTGACTATAACTTTATTAGTTTGGTTCAATTACCAAAAGTGACTCTGAATTTCTGTAGTTACTGGGGTATTTTCATTGATCTGGATTGGGCTTGCACAATGTGAGAAATACAGGGTTTTATTGTCTTGTGGGAAGATCAGAAGATTGAAAGCTTCCTGTATTGTTCAAACAAAACAATACCCTATTGTATTTAGCTACATGAAGATTACAGTGTAAAAGTTGTCCAAGGATATAATCTTATAACAATTATTATTCATAATAAATGTACAGACATGTGTTTTGCTTGTCACTAATAATGATATACTGTGTAGTTTCACTCTCACATTAGTAAATATCGTTGAAATGCTACTAACTCTTCTCAACTGAGAGAGAAAGGTAGCCAACACAAAAAGGAATATAAAAATGCTTTCAAGAGTTTTGCTTTGGTAATCAATTTGTTTGTATAAATTTTGTACTGTTGTATATTTGTTGATGGCGGTGAAGATATAACAGGTGAAGGATAGACATTGCAGAAATTATAGACCAGAGCAGTATTATCGTAAAGATAGGACAGGAGTCCAATGTACTATGAGGGCATTACACTTCATGTTACACTTTGATCACTATAATACAGTGACCTAAAGTCCATCCTGTTTGTAACAAAATGCCAATGTTTGTTGGCCGTATCAACAAGTCCCAATATCGCTATCATACCTTTTCTTCCAATACTGATTTTCCCCTGCATATTGTTCATTTTGTTTTATTGCAGTGTATTTTAGTTGGTGACAGTGAAGGCCAAGTATCCGTATTTCAGCTGAGATGTATGCCAACTGTTGAAGCAGATCAGGTATTTGAATTCCTCTTTACCATTGTTATGGTTTATGGAGAGCTTAAGTGCACTAACGGCACATAAAGTCCCGAGCGTGGGTGCCGATTCTGTGCTAACACCTTGTGGTATCAAGAGTTGCAGTATTATATAGTGAGGGACGTTGAAATAAAGTACAATACAATACAAAACAATACAATACAATACAATGAAACTTTATAAATCATTTTCAGGAAATTTCATTTGTCAGGAAGAAAAAGAAGCTAATACATAAAATGCAACAATTTTACGAATAAAATAAAAGGAGAGAACAGAGTAAAAGAAAGTGAAAATAGTATAACAAAGTGAGCATGGTTAATAAAAACATTGGGCTAAAGTCGGTTTGTCTGTCCTACAGTTGCATCATCGGGTTATGTTATTATGACAAGTACATATGTGTACCTAGAACATCAATTTTTGTTGTAAGTTTTACAACTGTGTACATGATTTCAAGTACCTTGAATGACTGCACTCATTTGCAAATTTCAGTACACACATAGCATACACACTTACCCAATAAAAGTACTCGCAGGTATACATGTAATAATTGAATATTATTTTAAGACAGCGAGAGTTTAGCTATTATATTTAAACAATAATGTATGCCCTCCCAGCCCATAATAGACGAAAGCAAACTTTGAACGACATAATGGGCGAGGCGACAGCCAAGCCCATTATGGAGTGCAAAGTTTGCTTGAGTCCATTATGGACTGGGAGGACGTACATTATTGTTATTATTTTATAGTTTTGCCAATTCCAGTGAATTTGTAGACCGAGAAACGCAAAACAACGTATACTATACACAGCGCTGAACATCGTCTGCCATGTTCGGCCCGGAAGCTGAATACTAATCATAGCGACACACGTACGTACACGTACACACACATATACACTTCAGTGAACTGCTGTGAACACAAATTTGTTTCATGAATGCGTTGTATTTTTAAACAGTGGAAATGCCCAATAACAGAGTACATTATCAGTAATAATGTACAGCGATGACGTCACAAAATTCACTGGAATTGGTAATGCTATAATATAATAACAAATAATGAATTTTACATTTTCCTGCAAGTAGAAAGCTGCAGGTATTGATATATATATATATGGGAAACTGAAACTTCAAGAAAACGCTTAATGTTCTGAATTCTGAATTTGACTAAATCTTACATTTTCTTTCATTTCACAGGTGGATGTGCTTCAGAAGATAGTAACTCAAAACTTGGAGATTAAAGGCAACAATAAATCGAAGTAAAACAACATTATCAATGGTATAAGACATAGAATGGGTTTTGGCTACAAGATGACTTCATTCAGGACACCGTGAACAGTTCCACTGAAGCAAACATAGCAGTTTCCTTTCTACATCCTATCTATAAACAAAAGGTTATACCAACGACACTTTGACAAAAAAATGTGAATGAAGAAATATTTTTAAAATGTACACCCTTCAATGACCTTATGGGGTCACAAGGATGTTTATTAAACTTCAAATGATAAGTTTGAAGAAAAAAACAGTAAAAAAGTAAAAGAAAAACACAAATATACTGATATCCAAAGAGTGCTAGTTGTTTGGAAACTTCAAATTCAGTTGAAGGCTAACATGAATAAAGGTGAAGTTTTAACTCTCCAGATCTAGAACCCATGCCAGGGTTTATTTTCAGAAGTTACAAAGGCATTTAAATACTTACCATATGCTAAAAAGAATACATTGTTGCCTTTCTAAAGCATTCCGACTATATTGTCACAATATCATTTAATTCCATCCATTCTTGTATGTATGTTATGTACAAAAGTTTACAATACTGTTCAAACTTTTCTTACATTTTATATTCAGTTTTAATGTATATAATGCTATTTAAGGGAAATTATAAAATGTACAAAAATAGGGAAATTTGATAGATTTAAGCAAGAATGTGTAAGATATTTCAGAAAGCAAATAATTTGTTCAGTTTATTTTTATTTTTGTGAGTAAATGAATTGTGTGTTTAAGGTTTAAAGAAGTGTATAGTAATTGTAATATTCTGAAAAAAAGACAATAAATTGTTTTTATTTGTTGAACTATAATTATGTGTATGAGAAAACTTGCAGTATTATACCTAGTCTAGCTGCTAGACCTTAGGTGTTCTTCCAAAACAATACATATCTATCAAGGGTGGGACACCCGCGAGCCCTCACTGCAAACTTCGTTAGCTTGTCGTATGTGAAGAAAGCCTGAACATCGAGCAGCAAGACTATATTGTACCATGCACGAGCCATTTAGAAGAATAAATATGAAATATATACACTGGTCATTCTGTGTCACACAATATCACAACAATGCTTTTTCGTTTGTCCATTAACCCCTGTCGCTATCTTTGCGACATACACGATTATATGGCTTTTGCTATGCGAGTGGTCTTGTTGCTATAGGCAAGCATAGGATCATGTTATCCACATGTCCAGCCATCCCGGTTTTTATCTTTGCAATATGCCTAACTATCCCATGGCATCAATCAAATGATAATATATATTTCGAAAAAATAACGACATCAATCGTTAGGCAAGTGGATAAGCATTTTACATAATTTTATTATAGTGGAACATAAGTTGTACCACAACTCCATTGCTGCTAATTTTGTAGTATAGAATGTGAGTTTGTATGCCATTGTTACTTAGCTAGCACTAATCTTTAGATTTCTGTCAATATGGATGGTCAGCTGAGGTCAGGGTATAGTTATTACGCGTGTTAGGAAGGAGTACTATTGTCTGGAGTTTTAAGGTTGTATTATGATTTACCCAAAGTTAACTTATGATGAAAAAAAGAAAAAAAAATATTTGTAAACAAATACAAGGCCCTTTCCGAGTCCCTGTGGTTCACGTAAGACTTTGGCATAGTTCCGGATCCACTTGTTAAATATTAACATTCTATTATATAAAAGTCATGTGACCTTAACAAAGCTGACGTCAGTCCAGAGTGATGACTACAAAATTATCGACTAGCCCAAATCAAGGTAAATATCATATGTACAATTTGAATCTCACAATTAGGTTTGATACATTGTAGAATATTTCGAACATCAAGTTAAGGATTCTTTAGACTTATATTTTTTTAATGACAGCTATACACGGCCTGGTCACTAAAGTCAGATCGATTCATATGCGTTGTGCACGAAATGTATTACTAACAGGAACAAAGTCCACAAATGTCACATAAAACAGTCAAGCGAATGTATGTGTCAGCCAAAATATCTCTTTATAAATTAAAGTGCAGACAATGTAGCCATACAGGTCAGTTGTATAATGTATTGAGAGTAAATTACGGTATTGGAGACAATTTTCAAGTACTCTATGGCTTCCGATAATGCGTATTGCTCTAAATTTTATGCCACTAAATGGCCTCGTACGTGTCCTTATTTTTGAAAAAGTGCTTACTGTGCTAGGGGGATATCCCCTCTCACGCCCTCCCGTAAATTCTCACCGCAGTCGAATACTCAAACGTTAACTCCAATTCCACTCTTGTTTGAGTATATTGTTTGTAGGAAATAAACAATTCATGGAAGATGCCTTGTAATCAAACTAGTATGGGTACTGTGTATTCGGTGCTTAACAGCCAAGATATATTAAACTAACAGTGGAATATCATTTAGTTAGGCGCTAAATATGCAAGTTAAATCTCGTGTGCTTCATTTACACAATTAGTTTAATCCACAGACAGTGGAGAGGAGACCACTGTCTATGTTTAATCCTTATGTCGTTATCCTCATGATGTTTTCATAGGCTTCACAATCATGGCATCATGGCGGTACGAATGGCGGCTATCACACATAATAAAGGGGTGATATTATACTACGGAGTACAAATCAATCATTAATACACGTTAAACCTGTGATGCCAATTTTCCGACGCCTTACATGGCAACAGTTGCCAGAGAATTGTATCAGTTTAAGCTAGGGGGTAGCGATAGAAGATATTAAACTCAACACTACACATATATTACAGAAACCTGTCAACGTCATGTCAATTCTATGATGCGTTTGTTTTGTATGTCAGCAGTGGATATAGAATATGGGGTCAGTGTAGAGGTGAATATTTTATACTCAGTAAGTCGAACTTTGTACACATATACTACCGCCTTAAAACTATGTGTACAGTTGCGATAAGATTTACCTTATGCTAGCTAAGTTATAATTGAAGTTCAGGGGCACATCTTCATCGTGGGAATCACAAGTAAGTAAATGCCAATTGAAAAAGAAAATCAGTTAGAATTAAACATGACAACGAAAACACAAACTAAATAAGATAGATACGTGTTTATCCCGATCGGAAGATATATCTCACACTTTTAAAGTTAGACTGTGTTTTGATACAATGCTGTTTTAAATGCAATGACTTATTACTCACAATATTTTACACCCTAAGGTGTACTGAAACATGTACGTCAGATAAACTAACGTCTGTAATTGTACACGTAACACGATAAGGCAACTAATGGATTTGCATTTTACGGTACGAAGCCAAAGAAGAATACCAGAAAACGTAAGTGACAATCACTGAATGTGTATATGACTTTTAAATATTCAACAATATTTTGTTTTCGTTCAGCCAAGGAAAGGGGTCTTTGTCATTACGTACGAATCGTTAGGTCACGAGTATTTTCTGGCTGAATGAAAAAAAAAATATTGGAGAATAACATAATTATACCAGTACCAGTACCAGGAATATCAAAGAAAAATTGGGAAAATTAATGGCAATTTCGAATGTTTTGACTCATATTTCGAACCCAGCAGAACCAGTGACATAGACTAGAGTTGTCGTGACGTAGAATAACCAGAGTATATATTCCATTTTTTTTTTCAAAACCAAGCTTCAGCCTTATTACACAATTCAAGCTGCAGATAATATTGACCACTAATTAACAAGTGCGATGTCTTTGCAATGAAACGTAACAATATTAAATTTTTTCAATTAATGTATCAGATTTAAGATATAACGAACGAAGACATTGTGTTACATCTTATTTAACTAGAGAAGTTACCAATAGTTTTTTCAAATGGTACGCCAACATCCAAGGACAGTCTTGCAATACTATACTTTCCGTGTGTACCAACCATTTCGTTCAAAAGAAAAATACCAATGAGACTAGTAGATTTATTACAAATGTCAACTCCAGCTAATGAGTTCAGTTTATATGATTTATACTGCATCCAAACAATAGGAATGAGCGTGGTTAGGGGGTAAAGAAGATACGAAATGTGAATGCATCTTTCAACTGACATTTCAAATTATAGGTGCGGTTTTAACTGTTTTCCGTAATGGAAAGGTAAATAGAAAGTCCAATTGCAAGAAGGATAATAATTCAGCACGTAAACATAAACAAGCATTGGGGAAAACAGAGTTGAATTGACATCTGGAGGGAATTGCATCCATTCAGTTAACCAGATATTGTTGGTTTAGTATCTAACGTAAACGCTGTCTCCTCTTATACCTCCATGTTCCAACGAAGAGAAACTACTAATATTGGACAGTTGAGGGACAAATGTCTCGTATTTTTAAACTTTGCTTTCGATGAGGAATAGTTGAGTATCTGACAAGGTAGAGGGGTCATATCACTTGGAATATAGTTACGTTGGAACAGTTAAACAATTCGACTTTTGGATCCGTCTTCTACTACTAGAACCTTGGTGTTAGCCTGGCACACATTGTGGCCGGTCTTGTAAGTTGCTTTGGTCCCCAACTGCGATGGGCATCAGTGTTGAGAAGGCGCCTGGTCATTGACTCTCCAATAGAAAAGGGTGGACGGGGGGGGGGGGGTCATCCAGTACAATTTACAGAAAGCAATGTGTTAAATTAAACTAATAAGAAGAAATTACAATTTCCAAATTTACGATGAAAAATGACAACTTAAAAATTACGAAGAAAATAAAATGAAGTTCACATTCTACAATTATCATGGGAAAATTGAGAGAAGAGCATTCTCTTGTCACCAATACTATATAGCAAGTTTAAAAGTAAAGTAATGTAATTTAGGTTGAGACCACAACAACGAGGAAGAGAAGCGAAGAAAATGGACTTACGTTTAGGAGGGTTGTCCGAAGGGTGACCCTAAAACGAATGACAACCCGAATGACGGAAAACGAATGACACTCTATAAAATTAGTGGAATGACAGCATTTTCAATGCTTTGTAACTGGAATGACAGCATTTCCAGTAGGTAAACAGTGGAATGACACCCTTTTCTACATTCAGTTAGTTGAATGACACCCTGTGCATTGTAAAACCAGTGGAATGACAGCCGCCACTCTATAAAATAATTAGTGGAATGACAGCATTTGCAATGCTTTGGAACTGGAATGACAGCATTTCCAGTAGGTAAACAGTGGAATGACACCCTTTTCTACATTCAGTTAGTTGAATGACACCCTCTGCATTGTAAAACCAGTGGAATGACAGCCGCCACTCTATAAAATATGTGGAATGACAGCATTTTCAATGCTTTGGAACTGGAATGACAGCATTTCTAGTATGTAAACAGTGGAATGACACCCCTTTCTAGCTAGCTATCTATCTATCTATCTATCTAATAAATTTATATCGCGCCAAATATCCAAAGAAAACAATGTTCAGTGGCGCTTAGAGTTAGAAAGGAGATGAAAAAGCTCTCTGAAATATGTGGGTTTTCAAGCGTCTTTTGAAAATGTTAACATTGGGAGAGGTTTTAATGTCCAGGGGTAGAGAGTTCCAAAGTTCAGGAGCTGCTGAAGAGAAGGAGCGGCGACCATAGGAAACCAAATTCCATTTGGGTGTATGCAGAAGGCATTTATCCGATGAACGAAGAGTGCGTAATGAAGAACGAGGTGTAATTAAGTTCTTGAGATATTGTGGAGAGATTCCATTTAGGGCTTTATAAGTGAAGAGCAGAAGTTTGAAAACAATACGATGAGATACTGGAAGCCAGTGAAGTTGTTTTAGAATAGGGGTTATGTGTTCGAATTTCCTGGTGCGCGTAATAATCCTAGCTGCCGTATTTTGGGCACGTTGTAAGCGCTGTAAGTGAACGTCAGGCAGACCATATAGTAAGGAATTACAATAGTCCAGCTTCGATGATATGACAGCATGGACGAGGGTGGCACAAGAATCCTGAGAGAGGTATTTCCTGATGTGTCCAATTTTACGAAGGAGGAAGTGAATGGTGCGGCAGGTGGTAATTATGTGTTGTTGAAATGTATAATTGTCATCAAATATGACACCAATGTTTCTCGCAGATAAAGTAGTTTCAATAACACTTGAACATATGTTGATGGAAGTGAGAGGCAACGGCGAATGATGAAATTGGAACGAATTAAAATGACTTCTGTCTTAGAATCATTTAACTTCAGTTTATTTTGCGTCATCCATTTCTTAATATCGTTGACACATTCTTCAATAGAAGATACGGCAGAGGGGGTGTTGGATTTCTTAAAAGACAAGTACAGTTCATTATCGTCGGCGAATTGGTGAAACTGAAGTTTATGACGGCGAATGATCTGACCGAGTGGTGAAATATAAATAGTAAACAATAGAGGTCCTAGGACAGAGCCCTGAGGTACTCCGAACCGTAGCAATTGAGCAAGTGACATTTTCCCATTTACTGTAACTGATTGAAATCTGTCTGTGAGGTATGAGCAAAGCCATTTAAGAGGAGTTCCTTTGATACCAAGATCTGACAAACACTTTAGAAGTATTTCGTGATCTATGGTATCAAACGCTGCAGATAAGTCTAATAGAACAAGAAGAACAATTTTTCCGGAGTCTACATTCAGTTAGTTGAATGACACCCTCTGCACTGTAGAACCAGTGGAATGACAGCCGCCACTCTATAAAATAAGTGGAATGACAGCATTTTCAATGGCATATTGCCACGTCAGTCAACTGTACATGTGTAGCCTTCTACCGTAGACAATTCTCGGACTTAATCTATCGTACAACTGAACTATACTGTGAACTCCTTCGAACTCATTGACACTTTTCAAGTTACTGTTCTGCGGCGAACCCTCGAAATTATCATAACTTTTGAATACACAGTGCTCCCGACCAAGTAAGGTATTTGGTAGTGATACTTGTAAACTTTATTTCATTCTCAGCCATTTATTTGTGTAAATAGTTAATTCATTTTTGAGGTTGCAGTAAAATTCCTTTCTACAAACTTCATGGTGTACACTTCACTTTATTTCTATTTTGGTAATTTCTACCGTAACAATATATATATATATATATATATGTGTGTGTGTGTGTGTGTGTGTGTGTGTGTGTGTGTGTGTGTGTGTGTGTGTGTGTGTGTGTGTGTGTGTGTGTGTGTGTGTGTGCGCGCGCGCGCGCGCGCGCGCGCACACACACACACACACACACACACACACACACACACACACACACACACACACACACACACACACACACACACACACGTCATCATGTCTTTTCAGCCTTAGTAAAGGATGTGTAAATTTAAATGTGGCGAGTATGAGACAAAGGATGTGTGGACATGTGCGTGCGTGCATCTGTCTGTCTGTCTGTCTGTCCGTCTGTCTACATGTGTGTGTGTGTGTGTGAGAGAGTTTAATTTTGCCTTACCTATATCTTTTTTATCTTCTTTCCTTTCCCATAACTGCAAATAATGTAATCTGAGACTCACATTCCGACATATTACATGGTTCTATACATTGTATAAGTGACTTTATTGTCCTGACCTAATTGATCGAAGGGAATTCTTTTTGTTGATAACGAGTACATGACACAAGCCTTGGTTACAGATGAAAACTTCTTTGCGATAAAACCTGTTATTGATAAATTTTAAACTGGCAAAGATCTTTTCTAGCTAACAGGCAGCAAGCAGGTTATCGTGGACGTGCAACCCCCCCCCCCCCCCCGAATCCCGCAAAATCTGGTCTCCCTCAGGGGTCAATTATTGGCCTTGTTGTTTTTTCCGTCAAATTTGCAGGCAGAAGTAATAACAGGCTAACATAGATTCATCAAATTTCTTTGTTTAAAACCGTCATAATTATGCACCTTTATGCGAATTTTTCGATTTGCCCCTCCTCTCTAAGGAGGATGTTTTCTTATACAAGCGATTGTGTAAATAATGTTTATGAAAGTCCGTATATTCTCCCTAAGTTACGTTTTAATGTTCCACAGAGGAGAACTAGAAATGTTACTTGTTTTAGCCCTGATGTAAGTAGAATTAATGTTTTTAAACACTGTGACATTCAGAGATGTGTGACAACTTATGACAACTCGAATTAATTTTGATTCATTTGTTTCCACCTTGATTTGATTGGTATGATATTATTTAATTTAATGTATGTTGATTCTTAAGCGTACGGTTAAACATTTTTCCATTTTGCTCACAGATGACTGCGGAAAATAAATGCTATATGAAAAATAAAGATGTCGAGTTCACTTTGTCTGAAGTTGAAGACATATATGATAACCTGCATCTGACAGATATACCTGATGTTTGCATCAATGAACCACCCATTAGGCCAAAAGGTGGCGAAGTCTACCTTTACAAGGCTCCTTCTAAACTAGAAGAAAAAGACTTCAGATGTGATCAATACAGGTGGATTTCGAAAGGATCCAATATCCACAAAAAACGTAGTAATAATCCTCGTTTACGAAAACGCTATTATTACCTTAAGGCACCAAACGGAAGAGGTAAAGAATCCCTTTGTGGGTTTAAAAGACATGTCTACAATTTAGTAGCAGACGAGGAGAAAGATGAAACACGGGTGTTTTTAGTTCACTATATTGGAAATGAGTCTTTACATAGAGATAGTACGCATGGAAATAGTAAGGAAAAATTAAATATTTTCATGCCTGTTAAGAGAAAGGTGATGCACGATATTAAAATCAAAGTTAATAAAGGCGTGCCACCGATCAATCTATACAAAGATATGCAAAGCGAGAAGTCATCGGCTGATTCACAACGTATGCCAGTGGATAGGCCACGGAACGTAAACAAATTGAAAATGTCGCCCGTTCTGCCAGACAAGAGAGAAAGTTAACGGACGACGAGATATTTTGTATTTACGAGTTAGCAATGCATTTAGAAGGCTTTATTTGGAGCATTAATTTGTTTCCAGATTTAGTGGTAGTCCTTGGTAGAACGGATCTCATAGAAAAGACTAGAGAAATACTGAAGTTATCTCTCAAATACCGTGATGTACCTCAGTTGCTATCATATGATACAACCTTTAAACTTGGGGATTTTTATGTTTCCCCATTAGTTGCTCGAAACGTGGTGCTAAAGGGAGATCCCATATATCCGGTGGGCTTCTTGTTACACGAGAGGAAATTCCAAAGCTACCACAGTGATTTTCTTACTAAGATTTTGTCAGAACTGCACATAACAAAGACAATGAACATACCTATTGTTACAGACAGAGAAAAGGGCATTACTGGTCCAATTCAGAAGGATTTCCATGAACTTACAAATATATATTGTGGCAATCATATCCTCGGTGATATAGAGCATTGGGTTAGGAAATGTGGCGGTGAAAAGGAAGACATAAAGGTATTGAAAGATAATGTTGAGCAACTAAGAGACTGTGCAACGATGGATGACTTTGAGCAGTGCTACGCAGAACTTAGTTGTAAATGGACGAGGGTCTTTAAAGAGTATTTCGACAAGGACCTGAAGTATGATTTGATGAACCATGGAAGTAAAGTTGTATCGTCACTCTTCCCAGCATTCCAAGGCCACGTTACTGCTACCAATAATATATCCGAGAGTATGAATAAATTGATAAAGGAGCAAAGCCAATGGCAGGAACTACCAGTTGACACAATGGTTCTGTCACTTTTCTACATGCAGACGTATTACCTATATGAATTCGAAAGAGCAAGACTTGGATTTGGTAATTATCTATTGAAAGAACAGTTTCAGAGCATGAGAGATTCCTCAGTGGGAGATTTACCCAAGTTCATCCCCATTGAACGAATAGTAGAAAGGATAAAAGAGAAGGAGACAAACGTGAAGAAACAATTGCAAGGGGGACGAATTATAGACTATCACAGGAATCTCTTGCCAAATTGACAGTTGAATCAGGATCTATCGCTCTTTCCCCCCAAACAGCGTCTTTTACAGTTCGCAGTATGAACAGTAGTAAACTGCATTCAGTCAAGGTATTTCCACAACCAGCCACCTGTTCATGTCCAAGTACTTTCCCCCAAAACAGCGTCTTTTACAGTTCGCAGTACGAACAGTAGTAAACTGCATTCAGTCAAGGTATTTCCACAACCAGCCACCTGTTCATGTCCAAGTACGGGTCTCTGTTATCACATAATAGCAGTTCAGATGGCTATAGGGTTGAATGAGGTCAAGGACAAGCGTACCTACTCACTGTCAACTCTAAGGAAACGTGCACGAGGAAAAGAAGGAAAATCTGGGAGAAAAAAGGCAAGAATGAAAGATTATGATTATGAAATTGTACCTGCTTCCGATTCCATATTAGCCGAGTTACGAGATTTACCTGATGATATTGATGAGAGTGTCATTCCTAAACTCGAGGAAGGCCAGAATGTCGTTGAGAAGTCAGTACCAAAACATTCAACACCAAAGAAAAATAATGGAAAGAAAGTTACCATACCAAGCCTGGCAAGCAGGGCCAAAGTCATGCAAACACACGGCAAACAACAAACATCGGAGATCATCGATATATCGTCAGATAGTGATGATCGAGACGAAACAATCAAAGGAAAAACCCCATGTGTACATAAGGAAACCAAACAAACAAAGACAACCGCGACAGACAAACAAAGTGGAGAAATCAAAATTGATCAAGATAAAACCGTCGGGGACCTTGAAAGTCACACCCATCCATGGGAGGATTCATCAGGACTTAATAACTGCTATGATGAAATATATGAACAATTTAAGAACTCTGTAAAATTCAACCAAGAGGAGAACTTACTTGGTTCTATCGAGGGAGAGGAATGGTTATACGGGGAAGTCATCGAACGCGCAATATCTACTTTAATACATGATAGAAAGTCAACACTAACAGAGGCGATACTGGTATGTCCTACAAACATATACAGAAGTGTTGCACTGAAGAGGTATGACCTGTACTTTAGGTTCCTTGAGGTAAACGAGGCATTGAACAAAGATGTTGTCTTAGTACCATTGAATGTATCCGTCGCTCCAAAAAGCTTCGGGTCACATTGGTTACTAGGCATCATCAACCTACAACAAAAGAATATCACTATCTGCGATTCTCTTCACACCGGTGCATCCGAAACGACACTGACAATAATGCACAGATTGCTTTTTATGATCGGAGCTATGCATGTAATAGGTGATTTTCCATTTGATCCCTTAGACTGGTCTCTACGCCTTTCAACTGATACCCCACAGCAATCGAATGTGTATGATTGTGGTTGCTATACGGTGTTAAATGCATACAGTGTTATTACAGGCAAGGTATACCGTGATTTCTTGAGCAGTGATGTGAGGAAGTTGATAACAATAGTAATCAAAGATCTTATTAGGGAAAGAAAGGTACCTGTAAAAAGATGTAGGCAAGGAAATTACTTGCCTCATTTCAATCGTCTGAAGCGACACTTTACCTTTTTGAGGGCAGATGAAATCGTTTTGTCCCAAGTTCCACTACAGGTCAAACTAACGAGTATCATAGAAGGTCTTGACCTAAGTAAAGATCTGTCAGTTTGCTTTGCTACAAATTGCCCTAGTGCATTATCAACTGTAGAAGAAATAATGTGTTGTTATTGCCGGAAATGGTTTCATGTTACATGTGCAGGAAAAGACATTTCAAAACAATATTTTGTATGTGCTGATTGTTAATTTGACCATAGACCCTACACGAGGTAGAGTCTATGATATGACTAACGTAAACAACAGTCACTCAAATCTAAAGAAACCTCTTCGACAGCAGTGTTATACTTAGCTTTGTCTTTCCATGATGTTAAGATTGGTGTTTTCCTTCCATTTCACACATTGTAGTAAGTCACAATATCCAGTATACAATGTCAAGACAATATCGTGCTAAGACGTGTCAAATTTGTAAGTGAAATAAAACGAAAATTACTAAATGTACCTCCACACCTCTCGTGTATGATGCTTTACATTAAGGATGAATGATAAGTATAAAAACGTAACTGTGCGTATCGGTCGCACAGTGCACACCGTTTTACGTCAACGTAGATTTTTGTGACGTTGCCATAGTGATTTCGTACAACCATTCAAAGTGATAGTTTCAAAACTCAGCCAGAGGGTGCCATACGAGAAAAAGTAAAAATGTAATGAAAAGGCGATGGGCAACCCCAGCGAAGTTAGCAGCAAATGTGTTCAACTGGACCATTCGTACTACAGAGAATGTGACATAAACTTTGTCACCGAGGAGGAAATTGTCGATGGCCTATGCAGCCGACATTTGTAACAATTTCTTTGAATGACAAATGTAATGAAAATAGCCTATATTTGTAATAAATTTCAGAAAAACAAAACAAAATAAAATTGCCGGAATTTGTAATAGTAAATATAGTTAAGGAGGGTCCTTTCTTCCACAAAACATGGGTTATAATTATCTAAATAAAGAAATATCCAAAATGAAAGATCAGCCCATCAAGCAAAAGTAGATTCGACAAGAATTGAAATGAATTGATAAATGTAATCTCTTTTTCCGCCCCGTTGTAGAAAGTGATCTGGTTGAGAAAATCAAAAGTATGGATCCTCATAAAGCTATGGGTTACGACAATATCCATCCCAAACTAATTATCGACGCTGTTCACATTATCTCCCATCCATTAACACACATTATCAACTGCTCTCTTTCTCTTGGTATTTTCCCCGATCCCCTTAAGTTTGCCCAAATATCCCCTATTTACAAAAAAGGATCAGCCCAAGATGTTAGTAATTACAGACCAATTTCGATTCTACCTGCATTCAGCAAAATATTTGAATCCGTAGTAAATGACCAATTAGTTAAGTTTCTCGATAAATACAATATACTTTTGAACACACGGTATGGTTTTAGAAAGAAGTTTAGTACAAAACTCGACCTTGCGGACCTAATCTCAGATATCACAGACAAAATGGACCAAGGTCTTATGACTTTTGGCATCTTTATCGATCTGAAAAAAGCTTTTGATACAATCGACCACCATATCCTTCTTCAAAAACCTTCACACTATGCCTTCTATGGCATTCGAGGTGTCCCACTCCTTTGGTTCCATAGTTATCTCGAAAAACGTCAACAAGCCGTTCACATAGACGGAATCAAATCGACCCCTAAACAAGTAAAATGTGGAGTACCGCAAGGATCCATACTAGGGCCGATTCTTTTTCTTTTTTACATTAACGATATTAATGAGTCCTCTGACGCCTTAAATTCCGCCTGTTTGCCGATGATACTAACCTTTTAAATCCATGGAAACTAACCATATTAATCTTAATGATATGAATGTACATTTTAACAAAGTAAACATGTGGTGCAATGCCAATAAACTAACAATTAACATCGATAAAACAAATTAATGATTTTTAAACCTCCACAAAGAATTGCACATACAGAAGGACATTTGAGAATTGGAAACACACCCGTTGACGCCTAGATATGCAGTGACACCTGTCAAATTATAATGACTTCAGTACATATTTACAAACTGGGTGACAACCTGACAACTAATTGATTCAAAGTTTGCTTTCAGAGTTTATACTAGTAGTTATATATTACTCACATATTTATTTTAAGATATTGTTATATAATTAAGTTTCTACTTCACACACAACACCACATTGTACATGTAGTACATAAACAGATATGTAGTAAAACCAAAACCTTTAATGTTTTGAAAATATTTTCTATTTGTTTTAAAATGTTAATAAAGTTACATTTTTGTAACAGGTTAAATAATCCTGATATTGTGTACACAAGCTTTTCGAAACAGATTTTTGTGTAGCCCCCCCCCCCCCCTACCTTCCCTCATTTTTCGGTAGCCCCCCCCCCCCATTCCTCCGACCTCCCAACCGTAAATAATGACGGCTCCCTTAGCTAAGATCTCTAATGTGGATTAGATTATTTCGTTATCTGCTTACTAACTAATCAGCTCAATCACTCACTCAATCACTCACTCACTCACTCACTCACTCGCTCGCTCGCTCGCTCACTCACCCACCGACACGACCGACTGACGACCGCCCGACCGCCAGACCGACCGACCGACCGACTGACTGACTGACTAAATGAATGATTGACTGACTCACAGACGAACAAATGAATGATTCGAATGCTAGCTAACACCCAACGTGTTCGATCGCACACCTATCCACTCATTCAGTCGCTCAGAAGATCACCATCAAGCATCACAAACAACTCATACATTCGAGTACTCAGACGCTCACTAACACGCTAGAGGAAATATCATTCAAGAACTAGCAGTCATTGAAATGACTTTATTGCTATAAAGTGGCAGCTGTCATTCCACTGGATTTACAGTGCAGAGGGTGTCATTCAACAAACTGAATGTAGAAAGGGGTGTCATTCAACTGTTTACCTACTAGAAATGCTGTCATTCCAGTTCCAAAGCATTGAAAATGCTGTCATTCCACTTATTTTATAGAGTGGCGGCTGTCATTCCACTGGTTTTACAATGCAGAGGGTGTCATTCAACTAACTGAATGTAGAAAATGCTGTCATTCCACTTATTTTATAGAGTGGCGGCTGTCATTCCACTGGTTTTACAATGCAGAGGGTGTCATTCAACTAACTGAATGTAGAAAAGGGTGTCATTCCACTGTTTACATACTGGAAACGCTGTCATTCCAGTTCCAAAGCATTGAAAATGCTGTCATTCCACTTATTTTATAGAGTGGCGGCTGTCATTCCACTGGTTCTACAGTGCAGAGGGTGTCATTCAACTAACTGAATGTAGAAAGGGGTGTCATTCCACTGTTTACCTACTAGAAATGCTGTCATTCCAGTTCCAAAGCATTGAAAATGCTGTCATTCCACTTATTTTATAGAGTGGCGGCTGTCATTCCACTGGTTCTACAGTGCAGAGGGTGTCATTCAACTAACTGAATGTAGAAAGGGGTGTCATTCCACTGTTTACCTACTAGAAATGCTGTCATTCCAGTTCCAAAGCATTGAAAATGCTGTCATTCCACTTATTTTATAGAGTGGCGGCTGTCATTCCACTGGTTTTACAATGCAGAGGGTGTCTTTCAACTAACTGAATGTAGAAAAGGGTGTCATTCCACTGTTTACATACTGGAAATGCTGTCATTCCAGTTCCAAAGCATTGAAAATGCTGTCATTCCACTTATTTTATAGAGTGGCGGCTGTCATTCCACTGGTTCTACAGTGCAGAGGGTGTCATTCAACTAACTGAATGTAGAAAGGGGTGTCATTTCACTGTTTACCTACTAGAAATGCTGTCATTCCAGTTCCTAAGCATTGAAAATGCTGTCATTCCACTTATTTTATAGAGTGGCGGCTGTCATTCCACTGGTTCTACAGTGCAGAGGGTGTCATTCAACTAACTGTATGTAAAAAGGGGTGTCATTCCACTGTTTACCTACTAGAAATGCTGTCATTTCAGTTCCAAAGCATTGAAAATGCTGCCATTCCACTTATTTTATAGAGTGGCGGCTGTCATTCCACTAGTTCTACAGTGCAGAGGGTGTCATTCAACTAACTGAATGTAGAAAGGGGTGTCATTCCACTGTTTACCTACTAGAAATGCTGTCATTCCAGTTCCAAAGCATTGAAAATGCTGCCATTCCACTTATTTCATAGAGTGGCTGCTGTCATTCCACTGGTTCTACAGTGCAGAGGGTGTCATTCAACTAACTGAATGTAGAAAGGGGTGTCATTCCACTGTTTACTTACTAGAAATGCTGTCATTCCAGTTCCAAAGCATTGAAAATGCTGTCATTCCACTAATTATTTTATAGAGTGGCGGCTGTCATTCCACTGGTTTTACAATGCAGAGGGTGTCATTCAACTAACTGAATGTAGAAATGGGTGTCATTCTACTGTTTACCTACTAGAAATGCTGTCATTCCAGTTCCAAAGCATTGAAAATGCTGTCGTTCCACTTATTTTATAGAGTGGCGGCTGTCATTCCACTGGTTCTACAGTGCAGAGGGTGTCATTCAACTAACTGAATGTAGAAAGGGGTGTCATTCCACTGTTTACCTACTAGAAATGCTGTCATTCCAGTTCCAAAGCATTGAAAATGCTGTCATTCCACTTATTTTATAGAGTGGCGGCTGTCATTCCACTGGTTTTACAGTGCAGAGGGTGTCATTCAACTAACTGAATGTAGAAAGGGGTGTCATTCCACTGTTTACCTACTAGAAATACTGTCATTCCAGTTCCAAAGCATTGAAAATGCTGTCATTCCACTTATTTTATATAGAGTGGCGGCTGTCATTCCACATACATACATACATACATACATACATACATACATACATACATTTACATTGCATGCATACATACATACATACATACATACATACATACATACATACATACATACATACATACATACATACAATGTCATACATACATACATACATACATACATACATACATACATACATACATACATACATACATAAACCAGGATGGGATTTTTGTAAGGTGAGAAATGACTATGCTTAACAAAGAATGTGGGATTTAAGAAATGTTTAATGAAAGTAATAATTATATCCAATACAAGTAGAATTCAAATTCTATAGATTGTGTATTTAGAACAAATAAAGTGTAATTATAGTCCAAGTATTATTTGTGAACTCGAATAACGAGGAATTTTCACCATGCTGCTCAAGTTACTCGGTAGCTGTTGATGAAATAAACATACAAATAGTTGTAATCGTTGTTAGTATGAAGACAGATGAATGTACCATTGGCATTGACTGAAATGTGACACCAAACAAATCCTTTGAAAAACTGATGAATATCTGTGGAAATGGGGACCTCTGCAGAACGTTCTGTTGGATTATAAGATCAAAACTTTCTGTAGATTCTTTATTCTTTTATATTCATAAATGGCCATCAGCCCTTTGGTGTGGTTTGCTTTCCTTCTCATCCTTTCTGTCGTGTTACTAGTAATATTTTCTTTTTTAACATAAATTCTTTGGAAAAGAGCAAGTCAAATATTAAAAAAAGAAAAAAAGACGAGTTTTCAGACTGACAAAGAAATACTTCTTTGATGGGTTTTGCTGATGGATTTATTTTTTCAAAATGATACATGTAATAGTTCGGGGGGAAACATGTGCAGCATACCGACTACATGTTTATCATGTAGAGTAAAGAATGACTCATTGTCTGGTACCAACATTTGTATTCCCATGTACGATAGGAAATCATTAATACAAGCAAGCTTGCAAGTCCCGCCATCTCATCAACTTTGTCTTGTACATTGTATAAATCTATTCCACCCCCACCCCCCAAAAAAGTGACGAAATCAATTAAATAGCGAACACATGAACGAAGGTTCTGACTACGAGTAAACCTCGAAATGAGAAAACGTACACAAATATACATAATACTACTACAGCAAATCTCCCATGGATTTTGTCTTTTTAAAAATGAAATATTAATCAAATATTTTGAAACCGAACCAGATGTTAGCCTACTGTTTAATATGTAAATCAAGTGTAATTAGGCTGTATATTTTCTATTTCGAATGTAAGCTGTAAACAATCCAGTAACGTTCTTAAATTGATACATTTTACTATTATGTATTATGTTTTATGTAATAAGCATGTTATTAGTTTCTTTCATGATTCGACCATGCTGTGCCCAGGCTTATGAGATACTAGCCACATCTAGAAGGCACGAAAAATCCAACCTGGGGTAGAATTTGGGATAATTTGAAGCCCATGTATATGCAGGCGCGTCCTGAACCAGCCCAGAAACTGTCCTGACTTAAGACAACGTATCTCCGAGAGGTTTCCTGTCCAGGTGTGCTGCGCCTCAAATACGTTTATCTGTATGTGCTAGAACGTCGAACAGAAGGCCGAGACTTTCTTGGCAGAGCTCATCCACCCAGCACATAGAACTCTTCTGACACTAGTACTATTCTGCTATTTCAGTCGAAAATTTTGGTTCCTTGTTAGTCATTTAAGTAAAAAGGGTGTCAAATAACGTACACAAAGTTTCAATACGTTTATATTTTCAAGAGCGGGTCAGGACGGGTTCATGCGAGATCGTGTGATATCTATGTCGTAACCAACCTGGATAAGGCCAAAAGAAAGAATTGTTGCTGGTCAGGACAGTTTGTCTAAAATGGTGCGACTACGCGAATGTTTTTCTTTTAATTCTCAACAAACCAGACACTCAATCTACTATTTATGGCAGTTACTGTTCTTTTTATTTATTACTTTAGAGCAAGTGTGTATGTGGGACAGATGTTATTTGCTTGTTCATGATTGGCTCTGCAGTTGTCTTCAATGAAGTAGGGAGGGTTATTTTTGTGTTTCCCCCGATCTGCACACTGCATGGGCTAGACAAACACAAAAAGGAGATCGACGCGAGGGTATTTAAGTGATGCGACCAGATAAATTATTTTTTGTTGTTGGCCTAACCAATGTGTAGACAAAAACCTATCCTACATCTAGATGAGGCTACTGGTAAGCATGAACTACTCACCCAAAGAACCTGACACCTCTATTGAGAACATGATTGATGCGAAATCTAAGCAGCACAAGTAAATGATTTGTCGACTAAATCGTACAAGTCCATATGAAATGTAGATTCGGTATAATATCAGTTGTAAAGGCTTACTTACGGAGCTGCTTGGCCGTAGGGAGCTTGCAGCAAGCTCCGCGGCCGCGACACGAACATGATGTACGTGTTGTTCCTTGAGGGCACATTCCAGGGTAGCATACTCCATCACAATCTGAACATTGCAGTGCTTTTGTCAATATTTCTTCCTTGGGATCTGAAAGATAGGTGCCCTCGTATATTTTATTGATCATCTTTACGTAATTATATTAAACATTACTTAGGGTTTCATCTTTCCTAAGTCACTTTCCTTACACTGATTCTTCTTAACCAGTGTGTAAAAATTAATATTAAGATTAACTGTGTACTTATTCAAGATGGAGGTTGAGATTTATCATCATCATCATCATCATCATCACCACCACCACCACCACCAAATATCATTTCTAATGCATCTTTTCTATGGAGAGCTCCAGGGGCTAACAAAGCACAAATTAAATAGTGGGAAGATACAGTTTGACAATAAGAATAAAGACAATAACAGAAAAAGATATAACAACTGGAGAAGAATGGAAGCTGATGGAAATCTTTTATGTGATTTGAGGGCCGTAGCCTGACCAAATTGTCAGGGGGCAGAACTTTGTCTTGGTGCCATCATGCATTTAAAATTTAGGGTTTCAGAGTTTTAGAGTTTTAAGTGCTTCATAGAGTTTTGATTTAGTCCCAAACCTATATGTCTGTCTAACAGAAAATCGCTGGGAGCAATTCCCAGCACAGATTTATTTTAAATTTCAAAGAAAGAAAGAAAGAAAGAAAGAAAGAAAGAAAGAAAGAAAGAAAGAAAGAAAGAAAGAAAGAAAGAAAGAAAACAATGTATCCCTATTAACGTTTTTACATGTAAGTATCATTTGACATACCTTTGCAACAAACCTGCCCTGTGTTAGAACACTTGCACTTTGTTCTTTCTTCAAAGGGTGGATCACAACTATCCTGGCATTGCCCACCACATACAATACTGCAGACACCTGAATCCAGTGATGCAGTTAAAAACTGGCGATTCTCATTGTTCTACTTAGGAAAATATTATAGAAAATAAATACGGTGCACACACACACACACGCGCGCACGCACGCACGCACACACACACACACACACACACACACACACACATACATACATACACACTCATACGCATTTGAAAACTTGATCACAATTAAACTCAACTCAACTCAAATCAAAGAACACCAAAATATAATTCTCTAGTTCAGCTTGTGGAGGTCTATGTGTAAGATTTCGGTTTTTTCATAAATAATATGGTCGGACAGTACAATAATGTTACTTTGGAATGGTAAATTGGAAACGAATGCGATGTTTCAATCCGCCAACTAAGGTAATGATTTTAATAATTTAATTAATCCACATTATTAATGTCATTTTCGAAGACGGTGGGACTAATCTACTTCTTATGGATTTCCTCTGGTGTGGTTGGCGAGGTACAATGTAGTGGTGGTGATACGAAACCAACTTAGATCTTTTGTTGAGTATTTTTTTTTCAGCATTGATTAGCCATAGTTTTTCAGTTAAGCACAAATTGCATTTTCATTTCATTTCATGTGTATTTGGGTAATTCCGTGTCTTTTGTGAGTGAATTTGTGTTCATGGTTCATAACCGCTGCTTGTAAGTATTCTCTTGGTCCGAAGTACAGTTTTATGTCATTGTTATCTGTCATCCGTTGCAGACGATGTTGGTGGACGTACAATGGATGTCAAGGGGCACTGATTCGGATCTCTGCAGTTACATATAAAAGCATGAAAACTTATGACTTCTCAATTCTTTAGATGTAATGCTCTGCTATTTTTTTTAACGTTAAGCATTGTTTTCTAAAGTGAGACACTATAACTATATAACTAAATGGTTTACGGTATTATTTATAGACAGAACCTCAATATATATATATATATATATATATATATATTATATATATATATATGTTGAGTATATATATATATATATATATATATATATATATATATATATATATATATATATATATATATATATATATATATATATATAAAAGCTCCACACTAAACAAAAGAACTGAGTTGATATCCAAATGCCGACACGAGAATAAGTTTTATTTGTCCAACTTCAATAGAGCATCTATCACCTAAACTAAACCCGTTAAGTAACGGAACATCAAAGCCCAACATGTAACAACCCGCCAACACTTACTTGTCCGCACCCAATACCTCACACAATAACAACCAACACCTCCACACATACAACACCAATCCACCGACACAGACAATAGTGATGGTATTTCTATTGTCTACACTCTATATATACAGCACACCCAGAGAGTAGGCCTCAGAGTTGTCTGATGATCGCACTATGCGTGAAACTCCGAGTTACAACCAAGAAAGAGTTCCAGTACTACCAAAACTATTACGCTCTGCCACTGCGGTATAGAGCACTGTCTTAGTAGATTGATGCTCACCGATTTATATATATATATATATATTGGTAGTACTGGAACTCTTTCTTGGTTGTAACTCGGAGTTTCACGCATTGCGCGATCATCAGAAAACTGCTGGTTTCTACTCTCTGGGTGTGTGTTTATATAGAGTGCAGACTATAGAAATATCATCACAGAACTATCAAAACACATTTGGAAACTGAAAAGAAACAACGAGCCCTTTTCCATATCCTGGTCCATCAGCAAGATAGCCCAAGCATACACCAATAAAACAAACCGATGCAACCTGTTTAACCGAAAAACTAACCATCATTAAAGCAGACAAAAACTCCACACTAAACAAACGAACTGAGTTGATATCCAAATGCCGACACGAGAATAAGTTTTATTTGTCCAACTTCAATATAGCATCTATCACCTAAACTAAACCCGTTAACTAACGGAACTCGGTGAGTATGATCTGCTAAGACAGTGCTCTATACCGCAGTAGCAGAGCGCAATAGTTTTGGAAGTTCTGGAACTCTTTCTTGGTTGTAACTTGGAGTTTCACGCATAGTGCGATCATCAGACAACATAAATATTTTTATGTGTGTATGTATTAAATTGTTGATCTTAGCGTTGTTGTAATGTTCTCATCGTGTCAAACACTGACACCACTACATATACCAATGTCGCGACCATAGATTTACATCATTAAGTACACAGATTAATCTCAAATTGGGACATACACGTAGATTTCGAGTCCCTCTATTTTCAAAAGTTTTAAACAGTTACGACTTGAGTTTCTTAACTTCAGGATTGAAAGTGCCACCGAAAGGCTGTAGGGTTTCACATGTATCATTGGGTAAAAAAGCAAACTCTTCTGAACACAATCGACAGTCCCAATATCTGACTTACGTACCTCAACTTTGTCCACAGCCTCGCCACAAATAGTGCCAAGGAACAAGATGATAGCAACAAACACGAGTTTGAACCCCATTCTTTTTGCTCTGGTTATACAATCTTCCTTGTGAATTCAGTCAGCGGTATACTCGACAGGGAAAAGTCTAATGCTGAACAACTGTAAAGCTTGCCTTTTCGAATTATGTTGAGTAAGTACACACGTTTGTTTCCGTTTCTGACGTGATCATTCCTCTTTATTCTCGTACCAACAAAAGGTTGAAATTAATCCACTTGATCATACGGACTTGAATATTGTATTCCAATTAATAACTTGTAACACTAAAATATGTTCAAAACTCGTGCAGATGTTTGTGTATAGTTCTTTCTGTGTGTATTGTCAAGAGCTGACGTATGTAACGTGGGGTCAAATCATACATTTACTACGACATGGTAAACAATAGCCCGGTCGGATGTAGAAAGCCAACTAAGGTTGGTTAAAACTGTGTTGTTGTGGTCCCAATTCCAGTCTTGGTGATTAATTGAGCAGCAGCTTTCTGTACAAGCTGAAACGAACACTATACCATCAATAAGGCTGTTACTTTAATCAATCGTGAGTGACAAAGGCAGAAACTATATATTATGTTTTGTCATTTGTAAGACATGGGACTAAATTCTGTAATGATATATCGTCTGCATGCATATACATATCCAATTGACAGTGTACTGCTATCCTGTGGATCTGAGCGTTCTATCTGCAATTACAAGAGTGTAAGTCAGTCTTAACGTATTAAAACGAGCAGAGCCACTTCACAAATACATGTACATGTACTTCTTATAACAATGATCTCCAACACTGTTGTACCATTCATCTTGTTCAAGGATAAGTAGCAGCAACCCAAGGAGGGCGATATGGATTTTTATGGCAGCTAATGCACGGGTTGTGACACGGTCGTTGTTTGTTTTACAATCACGTTTGTGCCGATCTCTAAAGATTTAATTTCTCAGTGATGTAATCAGCACATTTTCAAATTTTGAGAGTTCTTCCTTCATACTTCTTCATTACCAAACTACAGAACACAGTTCATATACAATGAAGAACGTATTCTAACTAACCAGTCATATTTTTTAGACTACAGAATTACATATTAATTTAAAACTATAATTGATAATTTTCTATACAGGCAATTACTAGTTAACATCTGGACTGGCTACTTTGCAAACACTTTCTACAATATTGCTTTATAACGCTTAAAAAATATTTGGTTCAGGTTACCCGACCCACCTACTTTTTCACTGCCGACCCTAAACTTTTTTTTACGTGTTCGAGAAAAAAATAAAATCGCGATATGCAGAAATGGGAATCTTTAGTATCTTTCACGTTCGTTCAAGAAATGGTAAACTGGAATATTGTTGGCTAGAATATCCTTTAACAACCCTAAATATTATTGGAATCGTCCATGGAACTGTTTATGCTAACCGTGATGGAGATCACGTCAAAATCAATATCTATGTATTGCTTCAAATTTTTATGAAAATTCCATTTAATCGGTAAATATTAATTCGTGTTATTGCCGACAATACCAAAAGCTAATTGTACACGTCATACAAATTCAACAATTATTGATCCATAAGTGACTCTTTTATAGTGAGTACATTCGTGCGTTCAGAAGTTAATTTTGAAGTGTTGTTTTTTTAGCCCAGATTGCATCAGACCAGAAAGTTGTTACTCACGACCGACAGTTAAACTGTCAAATACCCATTCACAGCATTCAACCTGTTGGCTTTCCATATTGGCTTCTCTACTTCTTTATAGATTGTATACAATGTTCAGTTGTAATAGCAAGCATTTTCATTTAATTATTTCCATGACTGTACATGTGTGAAAATACCAACACCTGTTCACCAAATTACTTGCTATACCATTCAAATAATATGCAACACACGGACCAACTCATTGAAACACAAGGCTTGCTATGAATCAATCTAAATTCGCGAGTTGTGAGTAATTGCTATTCATTTTTTTTTCAGTTTTGTATGTTTGTTTTGCGTTATAATGTATTGGCTCTCATTGAATTAATTTTCTATTGCATCATGTATTTTATGGCAATTTTCTCGCAGGTAATTGGGCTGTTTTATTATTGTTACTGAGGTTGGCAATGCTTTCTAAGAGACTTCTATTATTTTTTTGAAATTTTGCCACAGTTTACGAAATAAAGCCAAAGAAAATAACACGATTTAAAGTCATCCAATAACAGATCACAAATAAACGTCTACCATCTGTCTCTATGCTCTGGTTCCCTTTTACAGTTTTTATCTCCATGGTTGCCATTTTAGCCGACATTCGTTAGACTCAATATCCTTTCCCAGTACGAAGGGAAAGTGTCTAAATTTTTTGTTATCCAGACTATCAAGACCAAGTAGAACGTCATTGTAACCAAAGTTACTCTCAGTGTATGCTACGTATTCATATTGTGTCTAAGGTCAAAGTTCGCAGGCAAACAGGTTTGATTAGTGTTACCTGAAAACTGATAACCGTTAAAGTACAGGTCAAAATGATATCAAAATTTAAGTCACTTTGCTAAAAAAAAAACCTCTCTCTCTCTCTCCCTCCCTCCCTCTCTCCCTCCCTCCCTCTCTCCCTCTCTCCCTCTCTCCCTCTCTCCCTCTCTCCCTCTCTCCCTCTCTCTCTCTCTCTCTCTCTCTCTCTCTCTCTCTCTCTCTCTCTCTCTCTCTCTCTCTCTCTCTCTCTCACTTATGAACTAATATTCCATTCTCGGATGGTGTCATTCTAGTCTAGGATTATCATAATACAAAATAATGACGTTATTATAGGTATGTACAATTTTCAAAATATACCGTTATCCCCCGTAAATTCGGGTCGATCGATATACAATACACTACAACAAAGGGCTTGACATTACATAGGCAATTAGCAATGATTGACAAACGCACACATTGCAACCCAAATAACGTTTATTCAGAAGTAACCAATAACAATCTTAGAATGAACGAATAATACAGAACCCTGCCACTGAAATACAGATGGTAAGGATCTAACAAGGATAGCAGATAAAGAACGCATTTACAGGTCGTTGTTTACAATTGATCTCAATAGTTTAGCTCCCTGCATGAAAGACTAGTCAGGAGCAGCAGCTGTTACCTGTCTGTATTTTAAGGTACATAATCATGAATTTCTACACTCTCTCAAATTCTATTGGATCGATGTACATATCTAGACTACTAGCATTCTGACGTGCTGGTATCAATTATATATATATATATATATATATATATATATATATATATATATATATATTAATTTTCTAGCTCTCCCACGCGCACAGAGTCAAAACTTCATGAGAATGACACTACTGTGGAAAGTGAACTTTCAGCTTACTAAGGTAGACACAAACTGAAACAGTTAACTGTTGCCGTTCGTTGCTGGGCATTCGTTATAGTAGAGTATCGCAGTGAGTCAGAAAGCGGCGCCTTTGTTCAAGTCACAAGTGTTGATATAATTTCAGACATAGTGGATTCTACTGTCGTCTGAGATGTACGTTCAGCATCCTGTGTCACTGTGATCAAGATAGCGAAAACGCTTGGAGATAAACTAATGTCGAACAGGAGTGTTAGTTTGTGTCTATTTTAGGTATCTGAATGTCCGATTTCCACTGCTGTAAGAATATTTTTTGATTTTTCATAAACCCATTTATGATAGTAAACACACAAGTGTATGGTTTGATTGATTTATTTTATGATGTACTTTCAGCCAACAGTCTATAATCAAATACAATAACCTTCACTAAGACTAATGTCCTAACACAACTCACGTTGTCTTTCATGTTTCTATTTTGAGTCTGAATCCGTTCTAATAATTAAAAGGTTTTTAAAGATTACTAATTTCCGATAACTAATTTGTAGGACCATGGCATTGGTTTCCATATGTATAACACATAGGTGATCCTGTCCAGCATGCTTCGTGCTTTGTTTTCCATTATCTAGGGAACAAGACATTCAAGTTTTCCTTGCATGATGTCTGTTGGATGGAGACGAAAAAAATCATAATTTTTAGGTAGTAAACACTAATGTACATGCGTAAATTACATTTAGTTCAAACTTTCACATTTTAAACTACACATACATATTCCGAACGTGTATTTATATATTGTTGGTGGTCGACATGTTGAAAGGTCAAAAACGGGGCTTACATTATTTAAATGTATATGTGTTGGTTGTCATGGTGAGAGGCATTGCAAGCAATCTCAAGTTTCTTTTGGCAGCATTTGCTACAAATGGTATAACAGCAGACTTGCTTTATCATGTCATTTGGCAAGCAATACAAATTCTTGAAGTGGATGTTGGCCTCAATGTTGTTTTCATTACATGTGATGGAGCATCTCCAAATCGTAAATTTTTTAAGCTTCATAAGGTTATTCAAAATGATCCTGATGCTATTGTGTATAGTACTCCAAATGTAAATGTTATGATGCTGCTTCCAGACTATAGTGTCTATATATGGGCATGCTATAAAATCATATACATGTAGATTGGTAAATATCCTGATCCCAGTGGTGTTCATGCTTTGATACGTTATCGACGTTAATTACATAATTTGTATGTTTTTGCATCAAACTTGTCTCTTTCCTGCTTCTCTGAGCAAGCAAACGCACCAGTGTTTTTCCATGGGTTATACGTGTCCCATTTCAAGACAGGTTTGTGTATTATATATATATAATATATATATAAGGTAAAAACAAAGAACAAGTGTTAAAATCGTTAGCTGTTAATATTGACTTACTTGGTACGCAACAGTATTCCCAAAACGGACAGTCACATGGTAGTATGAATTCTTCTCCTTCTATACACTCTTCTCTGCATTGGCCCCAGCAAGCAGAACAGGACCTTGCTGAAAATAGCATTTAAACGAATTCATCAATAAGCTTAAAGTGTAGATTTTTTATGACAACAACGACTCAACCAAGTAATTGTTTTCAAAATGACACAATGAAGGTGAAAGATTTTGACATAAGGCCATTCATGAAATTATATCAAATGACCCTTTGTTTGAATTACTGTCTAGTTTTCTTTATAATAGGTCCTGCCCCAAATTCCAATGGGGTGGAGAGTGAGTATCTGCAATTGCTTGCAGATGATCGAAATAAATTTACTAGGGTGTTTATGCAACCCTCGGCACTTTTTCGTTTGATTTTGCAAAAATCAAAGTTCGAGTTTGGTAGAATGCTGTATGTGTCATTCAGTAGAATTATTAGTCAAATAATTAGCCGACCCCCACCCCAAAAACGTAATGACCCTTCAATATTTTTTACAATGCTGAAACAAGGTGGCCCCTCTATTTTTATGCCCCTACCCCACCCCGTGGCATTAACTGGTCACACCCTAACACTGATATTTAGATAACTTCATTGGTCTAGTCTATAGACCCTCCACCACAAATTGGTGGAGGGTATTTGGTCTACTCATTGCCTGAGCATGAGACAGTTCAACACACCATGCTATCACAAAACGATGACAATGACACCACATTACATAAAGAACTGTCACATCAACGTTAACTGTTTTTAAATTTACGAGAACCTTTAGATTTTTTTCTACCTTTACAGCACAGTTGATTTTCCGTTGAACAGAGGCACTCCACTGGTTCATGTGTTTGTGGGTTACACTGATCTTGGCATAGACCACCACATTCATAGCACGGAAGCCTTGTATCTATAACAGGAAGGATAGTTGTTCTTTTGTTGTTTTTCTTGTTGTTATTGTTATTATTATTATTATTACTATTGTTATTATTATTATTACAAGTGAATGGGTTTAAATAATATATAACAATAAAGCGTTGTGTGAGAGACAGTTTAGAGGAATGGTGCCTTTTGGTCCTATTGTCAATAAAATGTATCCGTTTGAGCATGTATTTGCTACGCCGGCTCATATTTGCTATGCTTGAGGGCAACCTTTCACAACTTTATCTGTACATGTCTGTACATACTGCATTCAATTTGTGAGTCTAAACTACAATAAAAGTAATTTCAAAATTACATGTCAGGAGAACAAACAAGTGAAGGGGTTTAACATTATATAATAATGACAATAAAAAAATATTAGGATGAAGTTTATACGTCCCTGGTCGAACCTCTTAGCATATGAATTCACAGCCATGTATACATGTAAACACACCCTCGTGTTGTCGACCTACAGCACACTACTTTCTAAATATATAAAATGTCACTGTCACTGAAATGAACAAAATGGAACATTCTAATTCCCAATTATTGAATTCTATTCGAAAGTGATCTCATATTTTCGTACTCGCGAACTTACAGAGATCGGATGAGAAAGGGCTTCACGATAAGACAACACATGAGGCAATGTAATAACATGTGGCTATGGGCGAGTCCACTGATCATGGATGGGCGGAAATGTCTGTGTTTGTGTATATGTATGTACTCCAAAATTTATGGTTGTCAGTTGCTTCATCTCTCTGATTTGCTTCTTTTTTGAACTCAGCATGACAAACTACTGTTGGTAGTGGGGTCAAGTTAAAAAGATATTTATCAGATTTATAATGTTATTTGTGAGATGTATGTGTATATAATGAAAACATAATTTTCACATCTACCATATGTTTCCATAGAAACAGCTATCCAATTTTATACAATTCATGTTACACCAGGTAGCACTAGCTCATACATGTCTAATACAAGGACATTTTTTCACTGTATTATCTTTTTTTTCAATGTTTTATGTCAAATTTTGGAAAAATGATTAACATATTATGGTGATTTTGGTTACCATGGCAACAGATGTTCATAAAATGACCCCTTTTTGAACTTAGCATAGCAAACTACCCCAGGTAGTGTGGTTAATATTCAAATAAACATGATTATTATAAAAATTATGATTACTATATATTTATTTAATTATTTTATTATTATTATTATTATTATTATTATTATTATTATTATTATTTGTTATTGTTGTTGTTGTTGTTGTTGTTGTTGTTGTTGTTGTTGTTGTTGAAATAAAAAAACATGAACAATCTGAAGACTAAACTAACATATTTTTCAAATAAATGAAGCCCAAAATCACAGTGTTGTAGTTGCAATGTAGCCCTTGTTGTTCCAAGTGTTATTAATTCAATTCATTTATTTACATTCCCGGGTTGTAACAAGTTCCACTTGCAAAATGATTGGTTGTCACTGCTTGTTGTATTTACCTTGACAACAAACCTGGTTGGTTTGGTTACAAATACAATCCGTTTCTTGTTCAAACTCATTCACCAGACCACAAGAATTCGATTCTCTACATGTCGCATTCCCACCACAATTATCACACGTCGGTATCGCTGAAATGAATAAAGCATTGTTTTCAGTAATAACAAACAGAACTTTAAGCTAGAAATGTCAAAAATCATACGAGTTTAGAGAAATCAGTAATGTAACCCAGCTCCCTCCTGAAATTGAGAGAGAGAGAGAGAGAGAGAGAGAGAGAGAGAGAGAGAGAGAGAGAGCGTGTGTGTGTGTGTGTGTGTGTGTGTGCGCGCGAGAGAGATTGTGAGAGAGAGAGAGGGAGAGAGAGAGAGAGAGAGAGAGAGAGAGCGAGAGAGCGAGAGACAGAGAGCAAGACAGATAGATAGACAGACAGACAGACAGACAGACAGACAGACAGACAGACAGAATGAGACAGATAGACAGATAGACAGAGAGGATTTTTGATGAATTGACACTTCATTGGCCATTTTCTATCAAAATGACTAGTATTAAACATGTGCATTGAAGAACAATATTGATTTTACTCGTAACTTGTATATTGAAAATAGTTTTGATGGACTTACGTTGGCAGCATTTCTGCCAAGATTTCTTGCATTTACAATCGGTTATAAGTCGTTCACCTACGGCACACTCGGCTTGACACACACCGCCACAAGAGCCACATTTAGGCACCAAGTCTTCAAAAGAATAACATGACAAGGTAAGGAAGCATTCAGTAATTACAAAGGAGGAGGGCCAGCAGGGGAAGGGGGGGTCATTTTAACAAATAAATCAGTTTTCGTGGAAGAGCCATACTTTAGAAAATGGGATTAGACTAGGGGAGCGTCAAATTTTACTTTCTTGACTCATTGTATTGTCTTGCCTTCCAGCATAGACTTGAAGGACTAACACTACTACGCCATTTCTGCTACAAACAGTCCTTAGCTCCGCTGGTTTTAGGGCACGTCCGTTACACATTACATGTGCAAAAAAAAGAGTGCAACTTAGAATAGAATAGAATAAAATAGAATAGAATAGAATAGAATCTGTTTCCCATATAACCACTCATGAAAACACCTAATTATGGATTCATCATGTGACCTGATTGTGATTTAAATAAATTATGTATTTGACCAATCAGATTCTCTGTACCATGGAAATACTGACAGTTGTAAAAAAAAAACATCAGTAGACGAGATGGACAAGCGATGATTTAAAACATCAAAGACCCTCAAGCCTACAGGTAAGCTGAGTATTGACTAATAATTTTGTATACTTTTGTGGTTTTAATCCAATCGCCGCTACCTCTTCTACCACAGGGAGCTCAGGCTCAGTTAGTGTTGTTTACAAATACAAACAAACAAGTAAAAAAACTAACACAAACAAATACATAAATAAACAAACAAACAAACAAACAAACAAACAAACAAACAAACATAAACATGTCCTTATTTTTTTTACAGTGGTTGCTGTGGGAGTCCTCCCCACTAGCTATCATGGAGGATGCTGTTTCTGCCCAGAATCAAGATTGAAAGATAAAACCCTACTGACTAAGTACTTCCAAGTACAGCCCTATGTGAGACCTTTTTCGCAAAGCCCACATATATATTTGTAAAGAAATCTCTCATTCTTATGTATGGACGCTGAAAATGTGTTTAGTTTAATTACCATACTGGACATCTCTGAGGTGGGGGTACTGTATGCTTGCTTGCTTGCTTGCCTATGTCATCCACAATCTAGCTGTGGTTACATGACTGAGTTTACTCCATTGTACACGATTTTATAGTATCCAACAGTGTCTTTCCACTCATTCCAGTTTCCTTTTCAATGATCTTTTACAACGTTATATTTGGCTGGCCATGACGATGGTACTGTTTAATTACACATTAAAATAATGTGTAGCCGAGAGGGGGGTACGAACATTCTTGAGTTCGTTTCGGGGGAGGCGAGGCCATGATTTTTTTCGAAAGCGCGAAGGGGGTTGAGAATTGTTTTTACCAAAATAATTTCTCCCCCCCCCCGCCGTACATTCTGACCCCAGCCTTAGCTGTAATGATAATTGGTACTGACTTTATCGGGAATGCAACGTCTGGTATTGTTACCAAAATATAGAAATGTAACATTCTTAGTAATCGAAGAACTATGTACTCACCTTGGCAGCAAATTTTGGTGGGTTTAGAGCAGGCACAGGCCTCGAGTTGTATTTGATTTGATCTACAACTACTACGGCATCCGCCACCACAGTCCTCACACGTCCCTGAGAAGAAGAAAAGACAAATAATGGTGCAACGCTGACATCGATTGGTCGACTAAATAAGTTTAGCTTACGTTTGGTTCGGTCAGGTTTGGTTATGATATGTAAGCCTAGCCTAGCCTAGCTTAGCCTACCTATCATGTTTGGTTAGGTTAAGGCCATGTTTGGTTAGCTTGGGTTAGGTTATGACGATCTAATAAGGCAAGGTTTGGTTAGCTTAGGTTAAGTTAATTATTAAGAGGGTCACATTGATTAGCTTTGATTAAGTAAAGGTCAGGTGTGGTCACTGTATGTTAGGTTAAGAATGTCAGGTCTGGTTAGTCAAGAAGTTCAGGTTGGTTACCTTAGGTTAAGTTAAGGAGGTCAGACTTGGTTATTAGGAAGGTAAGGTTTGTTTAGGTTAGGTTAGGTTAAGTTAAGTTACACGAAGGTCAGGTTTGGTTAGTTTTGGGTTAAGTTAACGTCAGACTTGGTTAGCTTTGGTTAAGTTAAGAAGGCAGCTTAGTGAGGTTAAGTTAAGGTCAGGTTTGGTTATCTTCGTTAGTGGTAAACAATGCTTTTTATGAGGCATTTTCCTGGTAGTGTACAAAACGAAGATCGAAGATCGAAGACCGAAGATCGTACATAAAACCATGGCAAAGATCTTCGGTCTTCGATCTTCGTTTTGTACACTACCGCATTTTCCTGCAAGGGGGTATTAGTTTGGTTTCCTGCAGTTACAGATACTTTGTTGTGTTTGGTTAGCTTTTGAGAGGATGGATTTGTTGTGAGCATTAATTATTTTACCCATGTTGTCCATGCAACTGTAGCTCACTTTAACATTATTGCGGTTGAAGATTTTATGGAGTATGCTGGATGTAGGGAAATGCTTGTCGATGAGGTGCAGAAATATTCTGCCGAAGTTAGTTGCTACATGCTTACGTGTACAGTAAACATGTTGCAGCTAACATGTTGTTGTATTTCCCTTGCAGGAAAATGCCTCATAAAAAGCATTGTTTACACAGCAACGGTCACCACTAAACAAGATCATAAAATATACATAGGTGTTAGTGACACAGAATTCAAAAGCAGATAGAATAACCACAAGTCTTCATCCAAATTTGATTACAAGAAGAAAGATACTGCGCTCAGTTAATACATTTGGCAAAAATAGCAGGACTATTATATAAATTATGATATGAACTGGTCAGTCCTCAAATAAGCTAACTCATACTCCAATGTTACCAAACCATGTCAGCTATGCCTCTGGCATTATAACCGCTGATAAATTGAATTTTAAGCCAAACAAAAGCGGGAACACTGTCTCGTTAGACAGAACTGCGACTGATGAAGGACCCCAACAGCCGGTCCGAAACGTCTTAAAAGAAGGGTCAACTAGGTATCGGCCTGGGGACGTATCGCAAATGTCTTCCCTGCTAATTTACACTAATACTAGGTTAATAATCTTGACAAACCGGTCACATGGCTAACTGACCTTCAAACCAATTTATTAATACAAAAAAAAACAATCAAGTCTGAACCAGCTTGGAAAAATATTTCCACTTACTAACAAACTTGATCTAACAAATCATAGTTGGTTACATGGTAAACGCAATGTCATACACGTATTTAACATTGATGGTGTTCGGAGTCCCCTTCAGAGAGAGAGAGAGAGAGAGAGAGAGAGAGAGAGAGAGAGAGAGAGAGAGAGAGAGAGAGAGAGAGAGAGAGAGAGAGAGAGAGAGAGAGAGAGAGAGAGAGAGAGAGAGAGAGAGAGAGAGAGAGAGAGAGAGAGAGAGAGAGAGAGAGAGAGAGAGAGAGAGAGAGAGAGAGAGAGAGAGAGAGAGAGAGAGAGAGAGAGAGAGAGAGAGAGAGAGAGAGAGAGAGAGAGAGAGAGAGAGAGAGAGAGAGAGAGAGAGAGAGAGAGAGAGAGAGAGAGAGAGAGAGAGAGAGAGAGAGAGAGAGAGAGAGAGAGAGAGAGAGAGAGAGAGAGAGAGAGAGAGAGAGAGAGAGAGAGAGAGAGAGAGAGAGTTCTTTCGCCAAGTAGAGTGCTCAATCTGCTTGGAGAGCGTTTCATACCGTAACAATGAAAGAAGACGAGTATGTTATTACATTATGGATTTACACTACGGTCGTTTCACCAAAAGGATCATCAGGTGTATGTGTGAGCCACACGTACCCGAATCAATCTGTATGGTTTTTTTTAATGTATGGTAAATAAGACTTTATTGACCATACATATTTTTTTTACAAATCATACAGATTGATTCGAGTACCTGTGGTGTGAGCCACAGGTACTCGAATCAATGTGTATGATTTTTAAAAAAATATGTATGTAAATAAGTCTTATTTATATACAATACATTTTTTTCTACACATTGATTCGAGTACCTGTGGTGTGAGCCCGTGGACTCGCTGACTTTGTGTACTGTGCCAAGATGTGTTTGCAGTCACATGGGTCATTGACGGCTGTGTGTACACAAAAATATATGTAAATAAAAGTTACGTATTTTTAAGTAACAACTTGTTAGCATGCCTGCGTTTACTGATAAGTGGTCTTTGATAAATATTGAAACGTCCCAAAATCTGGTAATTGTTGTACAATTGTTGTACCTGTGGTTTGACATACCTTTACAGCAAACCTTATCAAGTTTGGAACAAAAACAGTCTGGTAATGTCATAAATCCTATAGGACATGCATCTGCACATTGTCCTCCACATTCCTCACATGGTTGCTGTTTCCCTGAAAAATTACAAATAAATATTTGGTATTAACAGTACATGATTCACTTGTATTATTGCTTAGCTTGTTGTCTTCTTAAGGAAAATATCACACGAACCCTGCTACTACAAATGTATCTATACCCTCTGTACTATGATACATCTTATCCTTTTATCTGATAAACAATCTTTTCATATTTTGAGTATGGAGACAAGTTAGACAAGATAAACATTCACTATAGCGCCACCATGTGTTGTCATTGGGAGATGTTGTGTGTGGAGTGGTTGAAGCCATGGTACTAGACGTCATTAGTCAATGTATCGTCAATAATGCACTGCTATCTGACATCACCATTCTATGTACTGTGTAGTCAATGAAACTCATCATTTGCACGTCATTTTCCTGTGTTTTCTATTAAAATGAAACAATGCTCTCTGACGTCACCACATACTGTAACAAGATATTAAACTGTGCTTTGCTCCATTATATAAAGTGATGAAAGTATACTAAGAAATGTAATATTACGAATTAGCAAAAGGTGTTGTCAAACAATAACCCATTGGAGGATGTTAACTTGATACTCCTCCACAAAGTTGGTCATGCATGCAGACGGAGTAAGTCACTTAGATTCTGACACTGTCTCGTTTTCTCCATGTAAAAGGGGCAAAATCGAGTCCCAAGTCACTCTATCTGCAAAGAGGACTACCTTAAATAGTACTAGGCTAGTAATAGGGGAATTGTTATCGCAATCACTATACCATTCGAGCAATAAGTATGACAAACTCTTTAAAAATCCATTAAAAAATCATATTTTGAACAAAACAAAATTATATTATAATAAATTCAGTAACACTACAAATTCACAAAGCTTATATAAAGTGAACGTATTTTTCATTTAAATGAAATGAAATCCACAGGAAATTGATTTAGATTGTACCTACCTCTACAACAAGTTTTGCCATTCCTACAGGAGCATGGTATTTCCTCTTCATATGAGCGACAACCTCTACCCGTACATCTTCCACCACAGTCCTTACACTTGTCAGCTCTCTCTATGAACGCCAATACATATTCATTTTATGTAACTTTAAGGCGTGTATGTGAGTGTGTGTGAGCGCGCGCGCGTGTGCGTGTGAAATAATTATTGCTCTATTTATCAGTTTTTACGGCCGGGGTGGGCCGGTGACTTTTTGTTCATGTACTAAAAAATAGTGACCCCCCTGCAATTCATCCACAAAACAATCCAACCCCCCCCCCTCTGACAAATAAAAAAAACACAATGACCCCCCCCCCCCATCTGTTGACAAGAAACACTCTTTTTGTTCTTGCAAAAGACACTCTATTCTCAAAGCATAACACCGCACACTGCATAGTTAATTTTACATGTTACATTTTCAGTAATTTTAAGTGTATCTGGTAAATTGCTAACCACAATCCATTGTTTCACATGTATAAAGCTCTTTAGACAGGAACCCTATGAGAAGTATGATTGTCTGTTCACGGACATACAAAATATTCATGGTTTAGTAACCAAAAGTTCTAGGATATCTCTTAGAGTGAACTATTAATATTGATTAATTCAGCTAATTATCAAGTACAATATTATAAATGGCGTTAATATACTTGTAAACCCATGTCAATAACTATCACACATAATGATGTACTTGCATCATATAATGAGTTGTTTGCATCATATAAAGATATGTTCACATCATATAGTCAATATATTGTTTTCTTTAGACTTAACACAACTGCGGCTTTCCATACATGTACACGTTTGCACTCCTCAAGACACTTGTTTGTCCACAGTTATCAGTTTTCAGGTAACACTAATCAAACCTGTTTGCCTGTGAACTTTGACCTTAGACACAATAGTAATACATAATATACCTTGACAGCAACTTTGACCACTTTGGTTACAATGACATTCTACTTGGTCTTGAAGGTGTGGGTAACAATAACTTTGACAAGCTCCCTTCGTACCACAACTGGTAGTACCACATGACGGTCGGCTTTGATCTTTAACAAATAGGCAGACGACAGAAAATGATGAAAATTATAACTACAAATAGGCAGACGACAGAAAATGATGAAAATTATAACTACAAAAGAAGCATATCATCGATATCGGCGACTTCAAGTTGTTGTTGTCGTTGTTGTTGTTCTTGTTATTGTTCTTCTTCTTCTTCTTCAACAACAACAACAACAACAACAACAACAACAACAACAACAACAACAACATACATACATACATACATACATACATACATACATACATACATACTGTGACGGTACGAGCCGCCACCTCGTAAAGTTTGTTTAGTAGTTACCATATTACTGTTTGTTAGACCCAAAGCATGTTATTGGGACAGCTAGTACTTTTGCTTCGTGGAGCTGGGATCATTTTCACTATTTCTGGACCAATCCGGAAGAACTACGTCACCTCCGGACAGTTAGTAACATTGTAGCCAGTTTGAGCGGGAAATACCCAGGTTTACATGTGGTTTGTAGGCTTACGGAGAGTTGAGCGTGAACCGTCGAGTAGTGCGGACCGGTGTGTTGTAAGGTCCGGTTAGTTGTAGTATGCAGACCGTAGCATGTAAGGTCTGGTATTGCAAACCTGTGAACTGTAGTGTGTTGATGACGGAGAATAAAGTACGGCTGATGTGTTGAATTGTAGGCGATTAGTTATCGTTTTATTCACATCCTGTGGGACGTTAACCCCACGGCGAGGACGCGCTCCAATATAACTCAGCAGCGGGAACCCAAGGTAAATTTGCACAGCTCTGTCTATGGCCGATGGTCTGATCGGCTGGGGAATAGACGGGCGATTGTGACATTGGTGGCAGTGGTTTAGATATCTGTCGAGTTTGGAGAAAATTGATATTTTCGCTAGCAGTCTAATATTTAAGTCTACATGTGCAGCTGTGAATTTTTCCGTCGAAGAACTTTGAAGCAGTGTGTTTCTGTATTTATCATTGTGAACTTTGCAATGGCTACAGCTCGAGTAATGGACGGTGAAGATGATGTGATTTCTTTTCCTTCAAAAAGAAGATTTCAAAGTGACTCTAAATCTGTTTACTTTGGTGAACGGAGTCAAGCGACACCGGCTAGACAGAGTACAACTTCGTTGAGAGAAAGTGGTTACCGGTCTGATGACTATTCCAGTCCTGTATATCAACCACTGGAACAATGAAACGGTCTCGAGTTTTAGATTCAGTCAATGGAAGTGTGCGACCCAATTTGCCAGAATACAAACCTGACATCGAAAACCAACTTGATGGTTTCAACGGAGAGAGTGAACGACATGAACAGAGAACAATAACAAACTCTATATATTTTGAGCAAGATAATTATTCTCCGATCACGAACAGAAATACTAGCGGAGAAATAAATGCATGTAAAAGTGGCGAATTAAATGAATCATTCGTCATTATGGACACACCAAATTATAAACCAGAGACTGACAATGTACCACAGCATAGAACGAGCGAGTTTATGACACCGAAAAATAAATATCCCCTTGATCGCCAGTATCAACTTGCTGGACGCTATTGTAAGCAACACAGTCTTACGGACGGGGCTAAGGTTGCGTATGATCGATGCCGTCGTGGGGACTTGGGTTCAGGGACAGTAGTTATAAATAGTAAAATTAATAGCACGAGAATATATAGATATGAATGAACTGATAGTATGCTTTTACTTAACATAAATCACAATATCTACAAAATAAGCTTTCAGTAAGAAAAGTAAACACTATCGGATCCGTTCTTAAAGATTAATATTTAGTTTACAATAGGTTATTTCTAAATTCCAAAAATTAATTAATAGTACGATAAATTGTCTTGAGTTGATTTATACAAATGAAAATAATATTACAATAAGTATCCTAAGTTGATTTGTATAGTGAAATAATATTACAACGAGTAGTTTTAAATTGGTCTTTACAAAGAAAATAATATTACAACAAGTGTCCTAATTTGGCTTGTATAGTGAAATAATATTACAATGAGTATGTTTAAATTGACTATCAAATATCGCCGGAACTGCAAGTAATTAAATGTCACGAAGCTGAAACGGGAGGAACTAAATACATAAAAGTAGAAGAAAGTTCGCGTCTACAAGATGGCTGCCACTATTCTTGAATGAAAGAACCAGAATAAAGTTTGCATGTACAAGATGGCTGCCACTATAAAGTTTGCGTGTACAAGATGGCTGCCACTATTCTTGAACGAACTTGATTGTTAGTACACCGCACGTAAAACAATAAGTTTAGTTCAGCAACTCCTACCCTTGGCGAGAACACGTCTAGTTCCACAAAACCTAAGAAAGACGACGTACACTCCTACAACAGCAGGTTATATTCAGACGAAATAATAGTAGTAGTTCAGAATTTCTATTTAAATAAATGTCACGACACGAAAGAGAATAATTGAGCAATAGTTCACGGACTTCAACACAACACAATAGCACACGCTTTTAAAGTCACGCCCTTTATACTGTACCGACGGCGACACGCGTACGTACACACAACACAGAATTTCCTAATAAGACAGTCTCCTGGATACAGCTCTGCCTCTTCTCAGTTCTGCAGTATAATTACACTTCTACAGCAACAACGTACGACACTTTCAGTTCTGCAGTATAATTACACTTCGACAGCAACACGTACGACACTTTCAGTTCTGCAGTATAATTACACTTCTACAGCAACAACGTACGACACTTTCGAATTCAGTTCTGCAGTATAATACACTTCTACAGCAACACGTACGACACTTTAATGCTTCAGAGTAGTCAGAATGCAGGAACACTCACGTTTACAGTTTTCTGGACGTTTCCTCTCCGTATGCACGGCGACGACAGACACCACTGCAATAACCATAAACACAGCCAATATACCACTAATTCTGGAAATAGTTATATTTCCAAGGTTTGTTAGCCCGCACTGTAAGTAACTTCGGGTACACGAGAACACCCTGTACATCTATTGGCGGAGCTCCGGGACTTCTTGGACCAAACTCCGTTGACCATCCCAATACAAAGGCAACGTGGATAACTAGTTTGACTGCAACAGAGACACTTGTGTACTGCTCTGAGGACTGTTGTACAGTGACACGAAGACACAAATCAAACATAGAACTAAGTATTCATAAGATGTCTAAATCTAACAGGTGGCTATGTAGCAAAGCATAGGTGGACATCAGTCAAAAGAAATGCATACATAATTGAAACTAGTAGGAAAAACAAAGGTATGGAATAAAGACAAAGTGAGGGCGCCATATATACCTCGGCTACACACTCCCCCACTTTGGAAATGTCGTCTCGACATTCAAGACAGAAATGACTAGTAGACGAGGACAGAACACGTCGAATTACAGTTTTAACCCTTGGTGACAATATCAATGATTGCATTACACAAGGTTGGAGTCTGATCTGAAAATTGTTCTCTTAAAGATGTTAAAAAGTCAGCTTTGACAATCCATGCAGGTTTAGATACTTGTTGTGAATATGTCAAACGATTTGGAGGCCTTCTGATTCGCTGTGATCGCCTAAGTTGAGGTTCAGTTTCCACCAGTGACTCTACCTCAGAATCAATATCGTTACTAGCTTCTGGGATACCAACTGGATACTGGTCAGCACTATCATTGCGTGGACTTGTCGGTTGTTCTATATAGGAAGGTTGATAAGTTTGATCAGATTCATTTGATGAGCCTAAGATACGTAACTCTGTTAAATCACTCTTTATTTCAGCCATTTCACCATTTGTAGGTGGATCTCTACCACTTGGAATACCAGTAGTTTTGGTTCTAGAAGGTACAACATTTACCACAACATTACACTGGTCATCTTCTGATGTACTACTAACACTGTCTGATGATTTAACTATTTCTTTTTGCAAACTACGTCTAGTTCTAGGAGTTGAAACTTGTTTTCCTTTCTTGACCATGGCTGGACATGGTAAGACAGTACATGGTAAGAGTAAGTTGCGATGAAGGATTCGTTCAGGCCCTCTACCATCTTCTCTCTGAACAATGTACACAGGCAATTCGGCATTTGTTCGTCGAATTACTTGGTAGGGTAGAGCTTCCCAAAGATTTGCCAATTTGTGCTTGCCCCGTAATTTAACATTTCTTACTAATACTCGGTCTCCTGGTGCTAACATCGATTCGTGAGTCCTTCTGTCATATCTTCCTTTGTTCCTATCTGCATGTTTTCTTGCTTCTGTTGATGCCAATGCATATGCATATCTTAGTCGTTCCCGCAAAGCACAGGCATATTCGTGATGACTCCTATGTTTTGATTCCTCCGGCTCCACACCAAGGTAGATATCTATCGGCAGCTTAGGGTGTCTACCAAACATCAGGAAGTATGGTGAGAACCCAGTACTGTCATGTTTCGTACAGTTATATGCATGCACAAGAGGAGCTACATATGTCTTCCAGTCTTTCTTTTGTTCTTCTCCCATAGTTCCCAGCATTCCAAGCAATGTCCTATTGAAACGCTCCACTTGCCCATTTCCCTGTGGATGATACGGCGTTGTCCTCGATTTCTCCATTCCACCAATCTTACATAATGCACTTATTACTTCACTTTCGAAGTTCCTCCCTTGGTCGGAATGCAACCTTCCGGGAAATCCGTAATGAACAATAAAGTTTTCCCACAGTACTTTGGCTGTCAATTTTGCGGTCTGATTTCTTGTAGGTATGGCAACTGTGTACCTGGTGAAATGGTCGGAGATCACCAATATATTACTTATTCCACCCTTTGACTCCTCCAATGTCAAGTAGTCCATGCACACTAATTCCATTGGTTGTGTAGTGTTGACATTTACCAGTGGAGCGATACTTTGACTTGTTGGCGCCTTCCTCAGGATACACCTAGGGCAACTTCTAATCTTCTCATCCATGTCATTTGCCATGTGGGGCCAATAGAATCGTGACCTCAGCAAATCTACACATCTCTCCTTTCCAAGGTGACCAACATCATCATGAAGTCCTTTCATTGCAATGTCTCTATACTGTCTGGGTAATACTAGCTGATACTGCTTCTTACCATTCGAGTCCATTCGCTGTCTATATACTACACCATTCTTGTAACATAATCTGTCGATTTCCTTTAGCATGAGTTGGACTTCAGCCATTTCTTTTTTTTCTATCTATTGGACGAGGACGTTTCTTGTTGTCCATATACCAGATTATTCTCTTTATGGTTTTGTCCTTTTGTTGAAGTTCTCTCCATTCGTCTGCAGTCACTGTGGGTAGAGATCTGGTCCCAGATACCGATAAAGGTTCCTCCAGCAATTTTGGAACTACGTCAGGGCTGGCACCTACAGTTTCTACCAATGGTAGTGCCGCATCTACAGCCTGACATATTGCCTTTACACTATCTGATGAGATCTGGGTACACCCTTCAACATCACTTTGTTCATGAGGACGACGAGATAATCCATCAGCGTCACCATTCTTCCTTCCAGATCTATACTCCAGGGTAAAATTATACGTGGACAATGCTGCTAACCATCTATGTCCAGTGGCATCCAATTTAGCTGATGTTGTCACATAGGTGAGCGGGTTGTTATCCGTGACCACCTTGAAAACATTACCATATAGATAGTCGTGAAACTTGTCAGTTACGGCCCACTTAAGAGCAAGAAACTCTAATTTATGAGCTGGATAATTCTTCTCTGCTTTCGACAGACTTCTACTGGCGTATGCTATCACTCTCTTGACACCTTGTTGATCTTGATATAGGGCGGCTCCCAAACCACTGTGACTAGCATCAGTATGCAATTCGAAGGGAATATTATAGTCGGCAAACCCCAAGATCGGTGGTGACGTCAGTTTATCAATCAGTACATCAAAAGCCTGCTGACATTCAACTGTCCATTTATACTCTGGGACGGGCTGATATTTCTTCTTGTCTTTTCTTTTTCTCGGATTTCCACCAACTAGTGCATGAAGTGGAGCAGCTATCTGGGAGAATCCCTTCACAAACCGCCTGTAATATCCAGCAAACCCCAGGAACGACTTCAGCTGTTTGGCATTCTTTGGAGTTGGCCATGTCTTCAGTGCCGACAATTTCTCTGGGTCTGTCTGTATTCCATTTTCCGATACTACGTGACCAAGATATTTAACTTCACGCTGGAAAAACTGGCACTTGGATAACTTGACCTTTAACCCATACTCGTCCAGTCGAGTCAGCACAGCTTCTAATCTTTCAAGGTGTTCTTCAAATGTTGAAGAAAAGATTATGATATCATCTAAGTAAACCAGGCACACTTTTAAATTATGATCACCCATACATTTTTCCATCAACCGTTGAAAAGTACTCGGAGCATTTGTAAGGCCAAAAGGCATACGATTACACTCGTAGAAACCCAATGGTGTGACAAAAGCCGTTTTAGGTATATCCCTTTCTGAAACACCAATCTGCCAATACCCACTTTGTAGATCAATCGATGAGAACCATTTAGACCCATTCAGTGCATCTAGACTCTCTTCAATTCTTGGCAATGCATATGAATCTCTGACAGTCTTTGCATTCAACTTTCTGTAATCAATGCACAACCTTGTACTACCATCTTTCTTTTCAACCAACACTATCGGAGCTGCCCAGGGACTATACGATTCTCTAATCACCCCAGTATCTACCATACTTTGTAATAGTTTTCTCAGTTCATTGTATCGAGCAGGTGGTATCCTACGTGACCGTTCTTTGACTGGTTTTTCGTCTATGAGAGGTATAGTATGTTCTATCGCAGAGGTATAACCCAAGTCGCTGTCATGTTTGGCAAAAACAGGGCTCATTTTCATCAGTAGACTTTGTGCTTGCTCATGCTGGGTATGGTTTAAAGGTGCCTTACTAAGGTCAAACTGTATTTCACTTTTCAAATCAGCGGACATTGAAGACGCTTGGTACATCCCTGAAATACGGTGGGGTTCTAACTCTGGTTCACCAATCAATACAGACTGACGATTAGAAATGACGGCATAGTTTGATGGACTACCAACCCAAGTGACAGCATTAATTTCACCAACCACGACACCAGGACCAACGACAATAGTCTTTGACGAAATGTTGTGAACATGAACAGGAACAAAAGTTTTCTTGCCCTTACATTTCAAGGTTACTGCAACAGGACTAACAATTAAATTTCCAGAGAGACTAGTCATACCTGCTGGTTCTACCACCGCAACATAACAATCACCCTTTGGTCCAGACTTTACTCTGCCTTTGATAATTTTGGACATTCCAGGTTCAATTCTGATGGGTTGCTTCAAACTTGTCTTTACTTCTCCCAGTTTTCCATCCTTGCTGTTACAATAAAGGTCTCTCTGTCCAATACGTCTATATGCGGTCTGCCATATTTGTGACTGTGTTTTGTCCCTGTAAAAGCATGATCCAAATAAACGTTGACAATACTCTTTACACTGACCAATCAGATTTGTACCAACCGTTAAGGGTACCCTCGCATTATAGTTGCTATCTGGTACAACCAGTGCTAGAACATCAAAAGTTTCCTCACTACCGAATACATCTTCTGGGAAGCTGATTTGTACCTCAATGTAACCAAGATATGGCACTGCTAAACCATTGGCACCTTCTACTTGTAAGTTGTCCAGTGGTTCGACTGCATATTTTGACAGATACTTTTTATGAAAAGAATTACTTATTGTGGTTACTTGTGAACCAGTATCAACAAGACTTGTGCAAGTCACACCATTTACACATGCTTTCTCCTCGTTTGCACGTCCAACAATTCTCTCCATCAACTGTCTGTTACTACCAAGTAGAACAGGTTTGGAATCGGTACTCACCATGTGATTAGTGGCCCTAGATGAACTTTGACCTGGTATACGCTGTACTGGAGTTCGGCATACTCTGGCTATGTGTCCTTCTTGACCGCAGTTGTAACATCTTATTGGCTCAGATGTGTACTGTCTCCTACGTTGACCATAAGTTTGATTTCGGCCTCTTTCAGCACTGTTTTCTGGTCTCTGCGAACGAAATACATTCTGCATCCTCTCTCTCGGGCGACCCCTACCAATATCTGAATTAGAACTCATTTCTACGTTCCTAAGTCTTTCTGTGAGGTTTTTTACAGTAGATTCAAGCTCTCTTACTCTGTCACTTTCTTTTTGTCTATCTCGATCGTTTGTAGTGGCTTGTCTTGCATAGCTAGATTGCTGACGTGGTTTAGAAACATTACCAACAGAATGAAATGATTCGGCCACTTCTTGCTCTGCATTTCGTACAACTCTGAGAAGTGCATCAAAAGTAGTAACAGTTTCGTAACGATGTCTTGCAATATTCTTAACACGATTGTCTTTCAGTCCTCTCCAAAAGACAGTTCTAAGAGCTTCATCAACCATAGTTGCTGAAATACTCCCTCTTTCTCTAGCCTTATTTATCGCCACCTCGAGTCTACATCCATAGCCTGCTACAGTTTCACCATCGTTTTGTTTACTATTATAGAATCTTTGTAATAGAGTAGCTCCTGTTTCAACAACCCCATAGATGCCTTCTAACTTCCGAACCATTTGCTCGATAGTCGCATCGATCCCCATGTGCATAATTACCTGACTGGCTTCACCACGGATTGACTTTCTAACAGCAGGTGTAAGTATCTCTCGACGGTATGTACCATCCATAAGCAAACACTCAACCTCGTACTGCCAGGATTCAAAAGTTGCATCACCTCTCGATTTGGGGTCACCTGAAAAAGTAACTATACGTGGTGGTTGTAAGAAATTTGCTGGGAGAGTTAGAGAAGGATAATTCGATGTCTCATCATATGCATGATGTGACGAACTATGAGTGGTTGTGTGTTTGGTTGAATAAGAGGCAGGAGAAGATTCAGAGTGATATGAGCGATGCAGAGAAGTAGGCTGGTGTTGCCTCGAAACATTGGATCCATATTCGTCTGGTGACTGAACTCTGTGGCTGGTTCGCTCCAATATTTCAGATTCGCATTCATCTTGCCACTTAACTCTATGACCAGCTCTTTCCAACACTTCAGCCATTTTAGCAAGGTCATCTCGACTATAACTATTACCACGGTCAATAGCAGTGTCTATATGTTTAGTGATAGAAGGACTATCAGTAGTTTCGTCTTTGACAATATACGTTTCTTTCTCGTCTACTGTTGAACACTCACTTGCAGTATCAGTTTCAGAATCAAATTGACTATATAAAGCAGTAGGAATCATTGTGACAGACAAACGACGACCTGCAAATTCTCTATTGTGCAACATGTCAATAGCACTACGCATAGTAGCCACATCACGATATTCACAACACCCATAACCCTTGTGAGTACTTGTGACGGAGTCATATGGAAATACAAAATTTACAATATCTCCTACTTGAGATAAAATATCGAACATATGGTCTTTGGTAATATCTTTCGAAATGTTATCTATCAGAATAGTGTTACGTATGTTTTTCTTAGAAATGTTAATCACAGAAGCCATTTTGTATGTAAGTAGATAACACAATAATACGACGATAAATATTAATACGTCTACTTGATAATTACTAGAGTAATGCGTTATAAATAGATACAATCTCCCTATAAGTGACGATCGTAAGAATTAAAATTATTGACGAACCTTTGAAACACGGTGACTAGTCTGTATATAAGCATTCACACAAATTACTACTCCAATGTAATTGTTGTCAATTCAAGTCTTTCAATCTTATCAATATTAATACCAGTATACAAGTATGTAGTCCTGACAGCATCGATCATAAACTTATCGTTGATGATATATAGAATGAATTCACTTTCAATTGCGATAAAGTGCACAAAATAATTACAATTTTCGGATTGACTGGTAAACTGTAAAGGTACAATTTTACTATGGAAGTTTAAACTTCCCAAATTGACACTACTAGCAACCTTAAGTTGACACGAGCCCCACGTTGGGCGCCAAAAATGTAAGCAACACAGTCTTACGGACGGGGCTAAGGTTGCGTATGATCGATGCCGTCGTGGGGACTTGGGTTCAGGGACAGTAGTTATAAATAGTAAAATTAATAGCACGAGAATATATAGATATGAATGAACTGATAGTATGCTTTTACTTAACATAAATCACAATATCTACAAAATAAGCTTTCAGTAAGAAAAGTAAACACTATCGGATCCGTTCTCAAAGATTAATATTTAGTTTACAATAGGTTATTTCTAAATTCCAAAAATTAATTAATAGTACGATAAATTGTCTTGAGTTGATTTATACAAATGAAAATAATATTACAATAAGTATCCTAAGTTGATTTGTATAGTGAAATAATATTACAACGAGTAGTTTTAAATTGGTCTTTACAAAGAAAATAATATTACAACAAGTGTCCTAATTTGGCTTGTATAGTGAAATAATATTACAATGAGTATGTTTAAATTGACTATCAAATATCGCCGGAACTGCAAGTAATTAAATGTCACGAAGCTGAAACGGGAGGAACTAAATACATAAAAGTAGAAGAAAGTTCGCGTCTACAAGATGGCTGCCACTATTCTTGAATGAAAGAAACAGAATAAAGTTTGCATGTACAAGATGGCTGCCACTATAAAGTTTGCGTGTACAAGATGGCTGCCACTATTCTTGAACGAACTTGATTGTTAGTACACCGCACGTAAAACAATAAGTTTAGTTCAGCAACTCCTACCCTTGGCGAGAACACGTCTAGTTCCACAAAACCTAAGAAAGACGACGTACACTCCTACAACAGCAGGTTATATTCAGACGAAATAATAGTAGTAGTTCAGAATTTCTATTTAAATAAATGTCACGACACGAAAGAGAATAATTGAGCAATAGTTCACGGACTTCAACACAACACAATAGCACACGCTTTTAAAGTCACGCCCTTTATACTGTACCGACGGCGACACGCGTACGTACACACAACACAGAATTTCCTAATAAGACAGTCTCCTGGATACAGCTCTGCCTCTTCTCAGTTCTGCAGTATAATTACACTTCTACAGCAACAACGTACGACACTTTCAGTTCTGCAGTATAATTACACTTCGACAGCAACACGTACGACACTTTCAGTTCTGCAGTATAATTACACTTCTACAGCAACAACGTACGACACTTTCGAATTCAGTTCTGCAGTATAATACACTTCTACAGCAACACGTACGACACTTTAATGCTTCAGAGTAGTCAGAATGCAGGAACACTCACGTTTACAGTTTTCTGGACGTTTCCTCTCCGTATGCACGGCGACGACAGACACCACTGCAATAACCATAAACACAGCCAATATACCACTAATTCTGGAAATAGTTATATTTCCAAGGTTTGTTAGCCCGCACTGTAAGTAACTTCGGGTACACGAGAACACCCTGTACATCTATTGGCGGAGCTCCGGGACTTCTTGGACCAAACTCCGTTGACCATCCCAATACAAAGGCAACGTGGATAACTAGTTTGACTGCAACAGAGACACTTGTGTACTGCTCTGAGGACTGTTGTACAGTGACACGAAGACACAAATCAAACATAGAACTAAGTATTCATAAGATGTCTAAATCTAACAGGTGGCTATGTAGCAAAGCATAGGTGGACATCAGTCAAAAGAAATGCATACATAATTGAAACTAGTAGGAAAAACAAAGGTATGGAATAAAGACAAAGTGAGGGCGCCATATATACCTCGGCTACACTATACAACACAACGTGTTCCAAGTCGAGGTAGAGTACAAGATGCTAGGTACATACCCTCATCGAATAGTGACACATTTGTACAACAAGGAGCTAGACCCAATCACAGGTCTAGCGACAATAACACTCATTTATTGTCAAACAATTCATTAGACTTCTGTAGCTTTAAGAATGAGCTGAGTAGATCGGAAAGTACACCAATATTGGGAGGAAATCGACCTACATTTGGCACTATTCAACCGGAACGACGCCCTCAACAGGCAAACTTGGACAAACATATCCCACAGTGTCGATGTGTTTACAACAATCAACGATCAAATGAGTGTGGAAATAACGTATATGTAAACGAGTTCCATACTGGAGTAAGCAGTCCATCCAACCAATCAATGTTGGGAGTACGCAACACAGACCATTCTCCTAGCAGGGGGCTGCATACTCAACCACATATGATGAGTGCTGGAAATTATTCATCGCCAGTTACAACATATGAGGAAAAACAAAAGTATCACACAGGTCAAACATCGAACGCTTGGGGACGCTATGATAATGGTCGTGCATGACATGACCTTCCCCATGGTCAGCAATGTAATAGACGTGAAAACAGTAACTATCAGGCCAACACACCACCAAGTGTGTTGCCCTCTATGTCAACAGTTCGCATCCTGTGGGACGTTAACCCCACGGCGAGGACGCGCTCCAATATAACTCAGCAGCGGGAACCCAAGGTAAATTTGCACAGCTCTGTCTATGGCCGATGGTCTGATCGGCTGGGGCATAGACGGGCGATTGTGACAATACATACATACATACATACATACATACATACATACATACATACATACATACATACATACATACATACATACATACATACATTGAAAGTCTATCCAAATGTAAAATTCAAGTGAACTATCCATAATTATTTTGTGTTTGCAAAGTGAACAGATTTGTTTCATTTAACTGGATTAATGAAAAGCTACAGTTGTATTAAATTGTATTCATGAATCTTGTCTGTGGCCGTTCATTGTACACAGTATAACATAGAAGATGAAGTTATGAAATAATCTGTCTGTGGCCGTTCATCGTACACAGTATAACATAGAAGATGAAGTTATGAAATAATCTGTCAGTGGCCGTTCATCGTACACAGTATAACATAGAAGATGAAGTTATGAAATAATCTGTCTGTGGCCGTTCATCGTACACAGTATAACATAGAAGATGAAGTTATGAAATAATCTGTCTGTGGCCGTTCATCGTACACAGTATAACATAGAAGATGAAGTTATGAAATAATCTGTCTGTGGCCATTCATCGTACACAGTATAACATAGAAGATGAAGTTATGAAATAATCTGTCAGTGGCCATTCATCGTACACAGTATAACATAGAAGATGAAGTTATGAAATAATCTGTCAGTGGCCATTCATCGTACACAGTATAACATAGAAGATGAAGTTATGAAATAATCTGTCTGTGGCCGTTCATCGTACACAGTATAACATAGAAGATGAAGTTATGAAATAATCTGTCTGTGGCCGTTCATCGTACACAGTATAACATAGAAGATGAAGTTATGAAATAATCTGTCTGTGGCCGTTCATCGTACACAGTATAACATAGAAGATGAAGTTATGAAATAATCTGTCAGTGGCCGTTCATCGTACACAGTATAACATAGAAGATGAAGTTATGAAATAATCTGTCTGTGGCCGTTCATCGTACACAGTATAACATAGAAGATGAAGTTATGAAATAATCTGTCTGTGGCCGTTCGTCGTACACAGTATAACATAGAAGATGAAGTTATGAAATAATCTGTCAGTGGCCGTTCATCGTACACAGTATAACATAGAAAATGAAGTTATGAAATAATAAGTCTGTGGCCGTTCATCGTACACAGTATAACATAGAAGATGAAGTTATGAAATAATCTATCAGTGTCCGTTCGTCGTACACAGTATAACATAGAAAATGAAGTTATGAAATAATAAGTCTGTCATTTAATACCTGAACAGCAAACCTGGTCATTCGTGTCACATCCACACCCAGCTTGCTGGTAAGGTTGTTCACAGCTCGTTTGACACGTTCCTGCACAGTCATTACTACAGGCGACATCGGTTATCTGACGTTTCTCGTCGTTCTAGTTCCAGAATTGAAAGAAAACAGACACAACAAGTCGATAAAGTAGTACCGCTGCAAATATCGGACAAACATGTTATGATGTTTTTAGACTTTAATTCAACATTCACCTAATGTGTCTGAAAATAAAAGATGCTGGAATGACCCCCATAGTTTTCCGTATGAAAGGCTGTTGCTGGACCCTTTGAAATCATTAAAGAAATTTGATTGTTTACCATCTTATTTCCAATGAAATTCATCAAATCTATCCCCATTTTTCCCAGAGAGTTACCACAATTTTGGCGGCCATTATGAAGCATATGACAATTTTTAGATCATTTTATTCTGTATCAAAAATAACTTTTGCATGTTAATTCCTCATTCCCTGATAGGTCGGATTATTTATGAACAAATATCAACAAAATGACTTTGATGAGTCACATACTACTTTGGTGCGCAACCAAGGCCAAAATTAAAAATGATATGTATTGTATTCACTTACGACATTATTCTACATTCACCATATTATTGTATTCCATATTCTGTTATTTGCACACAGGTTTGACACATATGACCTTACACGTTTACTTGTAGTATTTTACATTCACCAAGTAAAATATGTAAGTATAGTATGCTTTGAATTTGACCATTGGCTTTGTGTCGTAAAGCGTCATGTTGCAGACGTAGGAAATTACTGATAATCCTAATTCAGTGTCTATTACTAAACATTTTCTTTCTTTTATTTTAATATTATATACATGTCACGGTTGCCGCCTCACACTCCAAATATCATACCAGTTGATGCAGTTAACTCAAATAAACTTTATTACAACGTACACACATAACGGAAAGGACAGGAGCTGAAGTACAAAGTGAAAGAGGTAGGTTGTTGCCTTGCTGGCTACACAAAAAATGAATGTCACAAAAGGAAAAAGAGAATATAACTAACCTGAAGTACAAAGTGAAAGAGGTAGGTTGTTGCCTTGCTGGCTACACAAAAAATGAATGTACCGGTGACCTGTGTGTTGGGCTTTTTATACCTGACACGGTACACCTGTCTAAAACTATTTGACTACTAGTATCTAATGAAATTCATGAAGGTAAAGAAATTTACATAAGCACAAGGACAGAAAGTTACATAACTAAAACAAAACCTAACACTGAATAACAAAATTGTAACTGTGACATACTAAAGTACTCCCCCGCTTGAGGAAATGGCGTCCTCGTCATTTAGACTACTTCGTACATATTATTAGACTTTATTTAATCTCGATAGACTGTTGAGCCAGTGGCTCTTCTCACACAGTGTCGAGAAAAACATTCTGGCTAGACGTAAAGAAAAATACATACATACATACATACATACATACATACATACATACATACATACATACATACATACATGCATGCATGCATACATACATACATATATATATACATACATACACGCATGCATATATACATACATACATACATACATACATACTCACACACACATACATACATGAGGAGGAAGTCATAGACAGAGTTTTAAGAACAGAAAGGGAATGGAGAGGGAATTAGTGACAACGATACTGACAGGGAGAAACATGAAGATAGGGAAAGGAGAGAAATAGGGAGGGGGTGTAAAATGGAAATTATCCTCGACTTTTTAATATGTAGCAAGTGGAAATAAATGAAAGTGGACTTGATCTCTTCCTCTACCTAAATTATAGTCCACTCAACTAAACTGTCGTTTTTCCTCGTTCTGAACGATACAACATAGTATTGCTTTGCTGGGCCTTATACCAATTCACCAGGTTTAGATTGCACATTACCTTTATATCAACGTCTTCTAATTTTCCATAAACAAGTCCCAACAATAAAATGATGTGAAAAAACACAAGTTTCAACTCCATCCTCCGCTATTTACAGCGATAAACCTGACAGAAATCGTTTTTCTACCAGTAGTTTGGATAGGTATATGCTGTGATTTACCTTACTGTACCAATATTATTTTGTCTGCGATCCTTTACTTTGTGAACAATTTCGCGATTGTTGGATATGGCAAAAAAAATCAAGCCTTCTGGACTGAAGTAAAATGAATACATTTTTTCAAATAAAAGAAAGAATAAGACCAGCTGGTTATTCAAACATACACAATGCATGATTGATCGTGAATACGCTAAAAACACATAGTGTACACAAACATCGTTGTTCTGTCTTTTTAGAGGCGACAAAAAATGGTATTAGAGCGTAGGAAAAACATCTGCTTATAGCCTTATTACAACGGTTATACAAAACAAAACACCCCGAATATAATACATCACGAATGCACAAGAAAGACATAGTGTACGCACATATCTTTAATGTATGCTATGTTTGCTGCTTATTTTAGCGGTTCAAAACTATATACAGTCAGATTCACCATCGCTAATTATTTTGGTCAACTTTAGATCTTTCTTCAGATATATGGTATGCTACCTCAATACACAGCCCCCCCCCCCCACACACACACACACACAAATGGTATGCGACCCACAGGGAAAAGAGACTCATTGGCAATACAAATGAAAACATCATTGACAAAGAATAAGTATATATCGACACAAATATTCAATACATGAACAGTATAGTATACAATTCCGCTACACCTTGTAACTCCAGTTTTTCAGTTGGATTTATATAACCTTATTTAACGAAATTGTAAGTGGGTACCCTGTTTATTCTAGATAAATAAATAAATAAACAAACAAACAAATAAATAAATAAACAGGTATGATTTTGTGTTTCTAATCATCTGTACACTCAAGTGCTTCTCATCTTGACTCTTTAGAATTCCGCTGACGCTGGCGTTTAAAAAGTAATTAAAAGTTATATTGGAGGCAGTCAGTAGTAGGCTAGCATGGGGATGTGTGTGTGTTGCCAAATATGTCAATTGGAACAGATAAGAACGTCATTCATGAAAATGTATACAGATTGTGTCTTACATGAAAAATCTGAAGTTAATGTCGACTCTTAGTCGAGTTAAATCATACATACATACATACATACATACATACATACATACATACATACATACATACATACATACACACATACATACACATACATACATACATACATACATACATACATACATACATACATACATACATACATACATACATACATACATACATACATTTCTAAACCTCGCCCTTATGGATTTGTAGTACATATATGACAATAACCTACTAGTATATGTTTATTTGATCACATGTCACCGTAGTTTTAATTGAGTACTTTGCAATACCACATGTTGAATGTTATGTTGAGCTACCTAACATGCTAAGAATATACGCGATATCTGTCTGTGTTGGTTGATTGAGATTGGAAAGAAGATTTGAAAGGACCGTACGTCAATCACAACGAGAGTGTCATCAGTTATCAACACTGGGGGCATACTTCAACCTCTAAGACACTCTACATGTTCTAGGCGACAGGTAAATGGGTGCATTCATTCCACATTTGAAGTTTTACGGTTCAGCAAACCAATATACTTCCATCTACTTAGATGATAACTGAGCCATTGCCTTTGATAAGCAAATCTGTCGATTTCGTTGACTGGTATTTCAAACTATTGTCCTTCGTTGTCATTGTAGTCCTGACACGGTCTTTTCATATCTTCACATTCGTTCTTCTGTTTAGTAAAGACTCAGTCGTAACAATACACTTAACAGTCACTTCACAGCATGCACAGTCTTATATACGTCACGGGTGAAGTCTCCGGAGAAGCCGTTTGTCGTATTCATGTACATGACTAACAACGCTTCGTAGCAGGTGGTATTTTTTACAACGTATAACATTTGTGAAATTTTGGGCATTTATATTATTGATATTGGACTATCTAAATCGAAAACGTGCATTTGTCAGACAGAAGGCCAAAGACACGGTCAGTACAGTAGCCGACTATGGATACGGCGACAATAGAACGACGTCCGTTGAGAGGTATCTTTTTGTGAACAAACAACAAAACGTTCACCGTTCAAACTGTCTTGGATATCACAATACATATTTGAAATTAAGGGAGCTTCGTGAAACGACAACCTCACGCCATATCATGATATAAGTGAGCAACCAATGATCTATGGACAGTCTTCTTCATAAGGTGAGAACGAATCTTTGTGTTTATATTTTGTAGTTGATAACTCAGTCGGCCAACAACACATGACTGTACTGTGTGTATCTATGGCTTGATTTGTCACCCATCGATACATTTCCACAACACCGTCATATCAAAGTCCCATTTTAATATTATCTGCTGCAAATCCAAGCTAGTTTTTTTTCTGCTGACCCATTCCAAGAGAGTAACGTAAATGTTAATGCCCATGCCGCCATTGTAAAGTCCAGAGACTTGGCTTGCAATTTTATTTGTTCACACCCCATAAAACAAACTATCTGGTCTACTAAACCACTGTGAGATACAGGTTCTACAGTGTGTACAAAAATGAATTTAATGTTGAATTTGTCAACTCACAGATGTACTGGTAGCATTAGTAATTATACTTTTGGGTGATTATAACTGCCGTTGTAAACATATCTTCACAAAGCAATAACGAAAAGGCGATGGAATTCAGAATAGGAACGCCCTGGGCTGTTTGTCATAGCCCTTGGCTATTGTGGTTCTTTTTACCAAAGACGCTACATAGAGATTATCCTATTGTGACATTAACACTGTACTTTAACCGTAAACTGTTTGTTGGACCCGTTAATGTAAATCTTGTGATTTGTGTTTTAAGACCTCATTAAACATTGACACAAAGCTATTACTTATATGATATATTTATTTCAAGAATGTTGTTCCAACTAATCTGATTTAATACAAGAGACATGGTTGATATTAGAATCAACTTGATCATAGATATAGATCAGAGATGTCTACCCTACCAATACAATCATCTAGGATACCACATATTTCTTGTCTGTGAGGATACCGAGAATAGTTCTGAACATTTGACCCTAAACTCCTTCCCATGTTACCCTTGAGGTCGAGTGATCGACATGGCGTTCAGATCGACAACACTGATGGGGTAAGGCCGCATAGTATCTCGATCAGTATAAGACTTTAGACAATCTATGTACATACAGCTGATGAAAACCCCGTGGAGGAATCAGGATTTAATAATATCTATTTTGTAATATCTTATCCAGCAGACATTTTGTCCACTAACTTTTACTTACGATCTTGTTAATGATGGCAACAAATAATGGCGAGTATTTAAAAAATGACATTTACATCTATTAAGAGAATGTAGTGATGGTTTGACAGTATACTGCAGTAAGTACACGACTCGTTAAATAACGACCAGTAGCTATTTATTTGCCATTGCTTGGCAATGTCGATGCACCTACACAGTGCATATGTCATATACACCGTTGTATAACATCTCAAAGGAATTTGAAGTGACAATTGATCCCATTGTCTATTTACCTTGTCAAGACTACCGTCAACCTTTGACCCGATACGAGTGCGCCGCCATTTTATGTTTTTGGTAGTCATGGTAACACTCATAAAAAGGCCTTCTTAACAATAACATGGTGAATATGTATTATACAGTTTGCTCTTTGACCCTATGGTTTGCTGTAACGCCATTCTCCACAAGTTGTATCAATTGAAAATTGTTTTACCTTCTGAAAAGAAAATTCCTCTGATTCTGACGTTTATTGATAGATCACGTGATCAAATATCTGTTGTTAGACCGACAGCCTGTTGAAATAATGGTAATATTAAATTTATCACGAATTCAGAACGAGTCAGACTGTGTTACTTGTAAAAACTTATATGAAATAAAACATAAATGATTGATAATGTAAATGTGAACAACGTGATTTCCTTAGTAGCGAGCTCGAGATCAATAGTTCAATGTAACTAAATTATTTTAGTGGTGGGGTTGGGGGGGGGGGGTTAAATCATTTTAGTTGTTATCCTACAAAAACTATTTTACTGTAATGGAATCTGTTTTGTACCCCTATATACAAATACTTATAAAGAAATGTCGTCAAATCGAGAAATGGAAGGATTTTTGCTAAAATAGTAAATACACGTCATGAAAATACTTCAAAATGTCAATAAAAAAGAACATTTTTCTCACTACATACTGGCATTATATTCATGGCACTACATAACTACTACATAGTGATCTGAAAGTGTGGTTTGAAACAATTTTCAATTTAGGCCAATTATTTATTTGTCTACTTTTGTTACATATTGTCCATGCTTCTCAAAACCCGCCATAATGAATTGCCCTTGTAAATGCTGTTATATTGTGCTAAATTGAATAGTTAGATCTCCTATGACCACACCTTATGTGTTGTTTTGGTATATATGTACTCATATGGGGATTATAGTGATAAATCACTACGTCAACCTTGTGAACCCAAGCGTCTGCCAGCAGAAAATCGAAACCCGTTTGCACAGCAATTCTGTTTCTTGTTGAAAAACAAACTATACATACTAGTAAATCCGTCACTATGTTCTTGTTTCAGAATTCTGTATCTACAATTTGTAATTGATTTCCTGGAGACGGGTTTAGCATTGTCGATACAATGGAGAAAGTAGACAGGGAAGTATTGAGCTCTAACATGGCCAAAATGGCCGATGAAATCGACGCCATCGATTTTGTGGATGATCTACGAAATGAAGGTATTTTGACAGAAATTCTCATAGACGATATAGAAGTTGAAAAATCACGTAGAGCAAAGACAGGGAAGTTGGTTATTTTACTTCAATCTACTGGACCACGGGCCTTTAAAGTGTTCAAGAAACTGTTAAGAAAGAAGGGATATCCGGAGTTAGCAACAAAACTGGAGAACGATGTGGAGGAATTAAAGTCGAAAGAAATCAGGAAGAGTCTGACAGCCATAGAAAGTAAGTCATTTTTATTCTACATAGAACTTCTGATATAAGTAAGATTTACCGTCTGTAACAAACAAATAATCACCGACCAAAGGTCACCACATTTAGTCTTCAGTCCCTTGAATCATGATATTGTTATGAGTGTAAATGACGTCAACAAACAGTTTGGACCATTTTGATCTATTAAAGTTTGATTTTTTTTTCTATTATGAAAATTACTATTATTGCCATGGTTTCATTGCTTTTTTGCAGTCATTCCGATAGATTCTAGTCTAAGGGCTATCCGTAACTTCGAATATCTTCTAAACAGAGAGATCTTGAGATATTTGGAGCCACGGATAGCCTCTAGACAAGATACGAAGCGACGTGAACACATCATTTTATACCTAGTCTAGTTCCTCTACAGTATCGTTACGATTCCTACCTTCACTCGCACACTTCACTGTGGTTGCGGTTAGGGCACCGTTAGAAACCACGTGCACAGTCTGGTCATCTAGATTATTACATAAACAGCATAAAGAGATTACTTTCTGCCATAACACCCAGACTATATACATGTATGTTCCCCATTACTTGTGTGTCTATGAATTTTTATTATGTCTAATGTCAATTCTTATATAAAATTGTCTTGTTTATTCCTACCCTGCATTTTTACTTCACATCAACTCAACTTTATCTGTGGATCAGAAACTGGTGTAATTCCTGTAGAAGCGTATGGAGATATATTAACTTTGCATCGTGAGGCGGTTATCGAGGATTTGTGGGTTGAACATATCATTCCACAACTAAAATCAGATCCATTAGATTTATCAGAGAATCAGCTGGAAGAGATTAATAAACAAACAAATCGAAGAAACAAAGCAGAAATGTTATTCGACATCATGAAGATACGAGTGGACATGGACGGAAAGAAAACTTTTCTTGCTTTTTGTGACGTATTGGCCAACGTCTATCCACATCTTGTTCATGAAATCTTAAAAGATGAAGTCAGAACCATGGTGTCCGTTTCAAGGCCAACAACTAAACTTGGCGTTGGTGAGTCATGGGACATCATTATCTATCTATCTATCTATCTATCTATATATCTATCTATCTATCTGTCTGTCTGTCTGTCTGTCTGTCTGTCTGTCTGTCTATCTGTCTATCTATCTATCTATCTATCTATCTATCTTAAATTTCATCTGTTCATTGCCGTCTGACAATGACGTCCCTGACTTCATACAGATATAAACAGTGTGATGTGGGGGGCGGGGGTTAGGGGGGTAGGGAGGTGTTTGTTCAATACATGTATAATGTAAGATTATGTTCATTGTCATCTGACATGATCCCTGTCACCATAGTAACATAGTTCGATGTGTGTTTTTTACCATAACAGCTGACTTGTCATCATCTCCCCCACCAAGTCCAAAGGATGACGACACACCTACCAGGAAGCAAGTCTCTTTCAAAACACCAAGGTCAAGTTCAAGTTCTCCTGACCCTGAACAATTGCCGAACAGGTACAGGAAGACACCGCTACCAGTAATAAAACCGCCAACTCCAATTAGAACACCCACATCACCACTAAGTACACGATTGAGTAGACCTGATGGACGAACTCCGTTACCAAGGGTAACAGACAGTCTGAGTAAACCTCAAGGACAGCTAGATACGGCTGTGAAAGATCGCTATGAACGATGGCTTGGATTAGATGTACCAAACAGAGAAGCGTTACAATCAAGGCAACTAGAAAAGGCAACGAGATTAATCATCGAAGCTAACCAGGCTATCGACAATTTAGAATCTAAGATAAAGGAGTTACAGAAAGAAAGAGACGAAGCTTGTGCCAGCAGAGATGAGGCAAGGTACTGTAATTCAAATCTTGAAGATTCGCTTAGACACTTGGAGAAAGAGAAAGAAATTGAGGCAGACAGAGTACATAAACTATCTGAGTACATCATACGACCTAGAAGTACGCCTGGTGGGAGAAGACAGCGTGCAACACCACAGAAATTCAGGCCGTTCAGTTTGAGAATAAGGAAATCTAAAACTGTGGACGATATAAAGGATATGGTGAGAAGACGGGAAGGTATACCATCAGAATGGCAACGTTTCTACTATGGCGGAAAACCACTCAAAGATTTCTTCACACTGCGGGAGCAGAGTGTTTATGATCAGTCCAAACTCGATCTGAAATTAGATGTCCCGGATGGTTCAGTGCCTATCATCATAAAGACAGTCGATGGGGATACCCACGTCATTGCAGTTGAAGTGGAGGAGACGATAGCTGCAGTCAAGGCAAGGATTTACGATAAACTTGGCATCCCACCACACCAAGTCAGACTGGTCTATGGAGGTATACACTTAGATAATAACAGAACGTTACAAGAATATGGAATAGAGAATGCAGCCACCGTACATATGGTTATGAGGTATACGATCACAGTTCGTACTTTCAACGACAGAAGTGTATCCCTTCAGGTTGGAGAGTCAGACACTATTAAGAAGATCAAGATACTCATCCACGAGAAAATGAATCTAGCACCAGAGATGCAGAGATTGATGTATTCAGGGAAAATACTAGATAATCCTAAAACTCTTCAAGATTACCAAATGTGGGAAGGTAGTGTGATCACACTGATCCTGTCTGTCACGGTGATCCGTAAATCCCGACTAGATTTTGACGATGATGAGTACCACATCGACCTTGATCCTAAAGATACTGTCATCAAACTAAAGCAGAAAGTCGAAGTCATGTCTGGTATAGAAGCAGAAAGACAACATCTCATATTAGACGACGTCTACTTGACAAATTACGACAAGGTCGCCCCCTATGCTCAAAGGGGCAAGATAATATTTATGTACTGTGACCTTATTTTCATCACCTGGGAGACGGGAGAAGTTGTTCTTAGGAATGTGCGCCCTCAAGAGACAATCTATAAAATCAAGTCAAAGATTCACGAGTTGTTTGAAGTACAGCCACCGTGGATCGGATTTACCTGCGAGCACAAAGAACTGAACGTTGACAATCTGACCTTTGAGGATTACAGCGTTGACGACGGTGCACAGGTGATATTTACACTCCGTGCTCTGCCCATCCAGGTCCTTACTCCAACTGGGAGAATCTGGAAAGTAAATGTTTACAGGAAATCCACCGTCAAACACGTCAAGAAATGGATACAAGAAAAGGTGGGCATTCCGAAAAGTCAACAACGACTTCACTTCAATGGCAAGAAACTTTTGGATAACGACGTATTTGAGGATTATAACCTTGATGAACATTCTGTTATATATATCAAGTGACGATCACGTGATAAATGAAACTGATTAAAAACCTTACGACAAGAAATAGCCTAGAGACTAGGCTGTCTGACTCCACATATCTGGCTTGAAAGTATATAATATATATATATATTCCGGAGAATGACATTTCCACTGGACTGTCAGCCATATTTCTGGGCTAGACCACAAATACAGCACCCTACTGACATAAAGTATGTGCACATTGATCAATTTTTATACAGTAAAACTAATAAATATATACCAAAGTCAAGTTAAAAATGTGAAGTTAGAGCACAATTTAATGTACAATTATTGGTTTGTTACTATGCAATGGCAGAGTGAGTTAATTGTAAATTGTACATCGTATGGAGAGAGAGAGAGAGAGAGAGACAGAGAGACAGAGAGAGACAGAGAGAGACAGAGACAGAGAGAGAAGGAGAGAGTTGAAATATGTATCTGTAATAAATAGACATTTAAAATCTTTTGAATATTATTTTGTGAATTTGTAAATAGTAGAAATAAAAAGGAGTACGTAATTATTAAATCTGTAAATGACATTTCGGGAGCCTATAGTAATTAAAAGCCTAATAGGGAGAGAATCAAGGAAATCAAGCCTGGTTTGTTGCATAAAAAGTGACCCTCCCCCATGCCCAATTCCTTTCTGTAACACATGACCCTCCCGTGTTCAAATATTTCAACAACGTGGGTTAAAATACTGTCAGACGTAATAAAGGACACAAGTTAGCTGTTTGCTACTACTACCACCACAGTGAATTTGTGAAGGCACCGGATTAACTAATTTCCGTGTTTGGATTTGAAGGTCAGAAATCCATAAGACTAGATGGGTGTACTACTAGCATTATCGGAACTAAAGTTAACATCTCCACTCCATCGCATTATCACTAATATCTTACAACAGCACACACACTTTTCCCCTGTCGTAGAACCCACTCCTCTAGCTCTCTTCACCCTAGTGGGATGCCAAAATCACAAAATAATGCAAAGCTAAGACTTATCGTCCTCTAATTTTATTTTCTAACATATGGCCCTCCCCCAAGAACCGATTTGTAACACGTTCAAAATTCATCTCGTGACACATTGTTCAATACTTTTATGACGGGACAAGAAGTATTTGTCTCAAATGCCAACTCATGAAGTTATGTGTAGGTTTTAGCACAACTATATACTGAGGTTCACTGTCATTCTTTTATGTCAATGATGTAAATTCCTTCTCCCCCCCCCCCAACCCATGTCTTATGTTACGTAATATACAATCTTCCCTGAATTGTGTATACAGTACTTATATCATAATATTCACCATTCAACACTACACACACACACACATACACATACACATACACACACACATACATACACACACACACACACACACACACACACACACACACACACACACACAAATCATCTTTTAAATAAGAATTACAAAAGTTTATTGGTGGCTGTCATAATCATTTATACAATATTGCTGATTAATCATCAAATGAAGCTTCAAAGTTATCATTTGTAAAATGCTGAGACATATACAAAATAAAGTGGTTAAAATGAGTACCAAAAGTAATCCTAAAGTATCCTGGTGAACAGAGAATATTGTTCTGTTTTCAGAGAAGTTAACTGAAGTTTGGCAAGATGTTTTCAGGGTAAGTGTATTAATTAAGAAAACGCTTGGTATACACATAATAGATGCGTTGTCTCTGTGCAATATACAGTAACACTGGAAAACCAAGCAGTCTTGCAGTAATTATAACACTGTGAGTTTTTTAATTAGGAGTATGTATGTGAACACTAATGCTATCTAAACCTCGAAATCTAGCAATATAGTGAACATTATGCAACAAACTGCTGAAATATTGTTTAGTTTCTTTTGGTACTTTGCAATACAAATCTACGACATGTTGAAGGAGGCCAGGCATAGAAGAACTTCAATTCCCTAGCTCCTCCTGCCTTGGTAAAAAAAAAACCTTCAAATCCCTAGCTGTCTGTGCCTTCCTTGCAATGTTATCTGCATTTCTAAGGCTATGTATCTTGCTCTAATGGTTCCATTCCCTGGCACTGTGTAACATACATCTTACACTTTGCTACTTTTCTGTGTGACTTTACCGCTCTACTCCTTCTCTACTTTCAAGTGTGTCTTACACATTTACAATTACTGAGTAGATTTAAAAATGCCTAACTTGTGAATGGTTAGCACCAATTTGCTATCAATTTTGGTATATGAATGGCATCACTGATTGGCTATCAGGTTTGCTATACAATTGGCTAGCACTGATTGGCTATAAGGTTTGCAATGTGAATGGCTAGCACTCATTGGCTATCAAGTTCTGTATGTGAATGACTAGTACCAACTGGGTATACAGGATCAATGGTAAAGTACACTAGTAATTTTATTTGCTTCTTGCTCAAATTCTCTATCAAAGAATCAGCTACTGGTATCTCAGAAGATTTTCTATCATTTCTTAAATCATGAAATATGTGCTTTTAATTTACAGTTGTACTACTATCAAATGATTTATACAACATAGTTTAAATTTAAATAAATTATGAACATACAAAAATAGAGTATTTACATAATCAAAGTTGCAGTCAAATTACAAATTTCATCACCTTCACAAAATATTTTAAATTTTGACATTTTGACATAACAATATAATATCAGAGATGCAAAGGTCTACGGCTACAATAACGAGTTTATCCCAAATGTACATCAACAGAATATCATATTTCACATATATTCAATTTCATCAGATATTACCAGATACCTGTATGTCACAAACATATTTATATTTTTAATACAATATGGGTAGATTAATTAAAGGTCAAATCTTAACATGCAGACTATTTACAAATGAAATGAGCAACTAATTGTATGACATTGTTACCTTGTACCACTCAAGTCATAAACTAGACTGGTATAAGTAAAAAGAACTTGTGCATGCATTTATACCAGTATTAATGGTTAAACCCTTCAAAGCCTGACACCCTATATATAGGGTGTCATTACATAGAGTTACAGAAACCAAGTCATTAAAGCCTTACACCCTATATATAGGGTGTCATTACATAGAGTTACAGAAACCAAGTCATTAAAGCCTGACACCCTATAGGTGTTATTAAGTAGAGTTACAAAAACCAGTCATTAAAGGCCGACACTCTATGTTTAGGGTGTAATTACATAGAGTTACAGAAACCAAGTCATTAAAGCCTGACACCCTATATATAGGGTGTAATTACATAGAGTTACATAAACAAATCATTAAAGCCTGACACCCTATAGGTGTTATTACGTAGAGTTACAAAAACCAGTCATTAAAGGCCGACACCCTATGTTTAGGGTCTAATTACATAGAGTTACAGAAACCAAGTCATTAAAGCCTGATACCCTATGTTTAGGGTGTAATTACATAGAGTTACAGAAACCAAGTCATTAAAGCCTGATATCCTATATATAGGGTGTAATTACGTGTAGAGTTACAGAAACCAAGTCATTAAAGGCCGACACCCTATATTTATGGTGTAATTACAGAGTTACAGAAACCAAGTCATTAAAGCCTGATATCCTATATATAGGGTGTAATTACGTGTAGAGTTACAGAAACCAAGTCATTAAAGGCCGACACCCTATATTTATGGTGTAATTACAGAGTTACAGAAACCAAGTCATTAAAGCCTGATATCCTATATATAGGGTGTAATTACGTGTAGAGTTACAGAAACCAAGTCATTAAAGGCTGACATCCTATATTTATGGTGTAATTACAGAGTTACAGAAACCAAGTCATTAAAGCCTGATATCCTATATTTAGGGTGTAATTACAGAGTTACAGAAACCAAGTCATTAAAGCCTGATACCCTATATTTAGGGTGTAATTACGTGTAGAGTTACAGAAACCAAGTCATTAAAGGGTTAAGTATATGTATTTATCAATGACTTCGGTCATAACAATGTGTTACAATAACTAAATATTTACTAACATTTATAATCAGTTGGCATGTCTGAAGTGTTGTCCCTATCCACACATACTGTAGTATTAAAGATAAATATATATATACCGTATGTGTGTAATCTACATAGTTTCAGTAATGTCTGATGGTGCTGACTAAAGTAGGCAATTGTCTAGTATTAGTTCAAAAAACAATATATGGACAAACAAATTATTCTAATAGCCGACTGAAAATAAACAATTATTTGCATCTTTTTGGCACCAATTTGCATTGCTTGAATTGAAAAAAAAAAGACTGTAACTTTTGAGTTGAGAATACTAGTAGTTTGATTTGAAATATGTGTTGCTAAATACTAACCAAATATACATACAATACAATACATCTACTCTAGATTATGTTTCACTCTACAAAGTACTGTGAATTGATAAAAAAAAAAAATTGTCTTGTCCTTACTTGACTATCAGTACACATTAATTTGCATATTATCAGTATACTGCAAAAAAAAACACAGTATTATGAACATACATAGCCTAGAGACTATCTGTGGTTTTGAATCTCGTCAGGAGGAAGAGAGATCTTGAGATTGGAAGTCATGGATAGCGTCTAAACTAGAACATACAACGAAAGTGTACAAATATTTGATAAAACTTACATACTAGTAACTTGTAGTTGTGTTTATAGAATGCTTCTAACGAATTTAAGTCATTCTTAACATTACATACAGTAGTATAGGTGAATATTGTCTGAATGGGGTTACACAGTATAAAGTATTTTCTAAATAAAATGTGTACATATGTTATTGAAGATATTCAATGGTTTGTGTTGAATATGTCCAATGGAAAAATCTATAGCACCATCTGTTACTCAATGTGTTGTAGTATACCCTAGCAAATATGCAAAACCCTGACTACAAAAATTCTAGATTACATACAATACATGGAGATGAAGGATATAATAATGGTATATATATATGTGTATATTAACATATTAAATATTAATTTCATATTTTTGACAGTCATAAATTATTCCTAGAGTTTATGAATTTAAGAAGTCAAAGCAGGTAGTTGTTATGATCAAAACTAAACTTGACAAATTGTGTCTGAATATTTGGAATCTGTAGCTATTTTGTGCGGATATATAAATACTGCACATAGTAATGCCCAGTATAGATTATAAGATACGACGACATTCATGCCATGCTGTCAGTAGTTTAGAAGTCTGATAGGGCTAAACAACACAACATATCTTCTTACACTGGTCTGATAGGACTGAACTACACAACGTATCTTACAGTGGTTTAGAAGTCTGATAGGGCTAAACAACACAAATTATCTTACAGTGGTTTCGAGGCCTGATAGGGCTAAACAACACAACATATCTTACAGTGGTTTAGAGGCCTGATAGGGCTAAACAACACAACATATCTTACAGTGGTTTAGAGGCCTGATAGGGCTGAACAACATAACATGTCTTACAGTGGTTTAGAGGCCTGATAGGGCTGAACAACACAACATATCTTACAGTGGTTTAGAGGCCTGATAGGGCTAAACAACACAACGTATCTTACAGTGGTTTAGAGGCCTGATAGGGCTAAACAACACAACATATCTTACAGTGGTTTAGTGGCCTGATAGGGCTGAACAACACAACGTATCTTACAGTGGTTTAGAGGCCTGATAGGGCTGAACAACACGACGTATCTTACAGTGGTTTAGAGGCCTGATAGGGCTGAACAACACAACATATCTTACAGTGGTTTAGAAGTCTGATAGGGCTAAACAACACGACGTATCTTACAGTGGTTTAGAAGTCTGATAGGGCTGAACAACATGACATATCTTATGGTTTAAACCCAGTATAGAAATACCATTTACCCATGCTGAGGTTTAAGTAAGACTTCTATCAAGAACACTAACCATTTCCTACTCATTTAAATGTCTTAAGACATCTTTCCACTACATTGAAATCAATGATTAGTTTTTGATCACTTAGTTCCTTTATCTGACAATGGGACTGTCATCAGATGTATACTAAATCTGGACAAAAATATGAATATTACATATCAGATATGGTAATTACAAGAACAATTATCAATACACATCTTTTGTACATTTCAAGTGACATATGAACTATTTTTACCAACTTAAAGTTGCCATAGTATAATATTTAAAACTCAAGGTATTAGACTGGCTAGTCACCAACATCTACTACTGTGTGGCTATCAATAGTAAACCATGTATGGAAGCACCAGATTAAATCTCTTGATAACTTTGTAGCCTCTAGTAAAGATAAGTAAACATTTGAACACTGTCTTGTGTGTTCACTGTGCTAATGACAGTGTGTGTGTGTGTGTGTGTGTTTGTGTATGGTGGGAATGAGAGTGAGTGAGTGTGTGTGTGAGTGCATGAGCAAGTGTGAGTGTGTGTGTGTGTGTGAGTGAACATGTTGCATGTCTATCCATGCAAGTATTGTTTTTATGTTCATGTGCATCTGAACATGGTGTTCTATTTATATAAGGATGTTTCTGACTGACATGCATGTGAGTGTGGGTGTGTGTGTGTGTGTGTGTGTGTGTGTGTGTGTGTGTGTGTGTGTGTGTGTGTGTGTGTGTGTGTGTGTGTGTGTGTGCGAGACTGTTTATCTGCGCATGTCTTTGCATCATGTTTTTGGACATATGTTTTGAACTGTAATTTACACAAATTCTTGGTTATTTTATCATCTTTTTTTGTATACTTTTCAGTCATCATCATTATGTGACCATTTTCTGACAACAGAATTCTCTGTCATAAAATTGAAATCATTTCCAGGTAGTGTATTTTGGTTTTTAAACTGCCATCATTCTATTTTATTGTTTTACTTGACATCAGCTACCATCTTTTCAATAGCTGACCAGTCAATATCACTGATGATACTCTCACTACCAACTGATGCAATCTCTTCAAGTTGTCTAATATCCACAGCTGAAGTGTAGTCGTCACCATCAATGTAATCCAAACTCATACCAGAGTATTCTGATGCCTATAAATGAAAAAAAAAAAAAAATAATAATTATCACCATCAGTTGGAACATACACATAGATACCGAGAGCTTCAACACTTTTCTAGCTACGACAAAATTTTATTTTAATGTAAAATACGCATCAGAAATTAAGTTAAAAAAACTCCCGCCAATTCTTTGTTAAAATCAATAAAAAAATCTTGGGTCACCATCCAAATTTTGAAATAGAGGTCAAAATGATATCAAATTTGCCAATTCAGAATCTAATATGGTCATCGAATAATGTAATAACTCTATGGGAAAATGGAAAATTGGTGATTTCTTTAAAATTGAGACAGTGAACTCGCAAATTTCTTTCATTATTTTCAGCAGGACCAGGAACAAGCTTTCATATGGCAAAGTTTGAAAAGAAGTGAATAACTTTGATTTTCAAGAATATTTGTCCCTAGGGTGTATTCTATCTTACAAATACTCAAAGACAATAAAATTAATTTGAACATGGTGACAACCATGCCTACAATTCAGCCTCTATACTAGAAGCAACAAGTCGTTTGGTAACAACCAGGTAATGTTTTTCATATGTATACAGCACAAATGAAATGGATTGTATCGATACAACTCAACTCAAAGGTTTCCAAAAACCCTGACGAGCTTTCACACTGTTAAAAGGATCACCAGGTCTCATTCATATGAATCTGGCAGCAGCATCACAGTAGGAAATGAGTAACTGTTGCATCTAGATTTATAGTGACATTCAACTGTCTTAACAATGAAATGTCAACTCTTCAACATTTCCACCATGTACCAATAATGGATATTAATATGCAGAAGTGACAAAACAAGATCGATACACCAAAGTTTTAGTCTAAACTGCCACAAGTAAAATCTATAGTCGGGTGGGGCCTGGGTGACTTCAGGATAGCCTGTGGACCGACTGGGAAAGTCTTGACAGTTCCACAGCAACGTGATATAGAGTGTGCAACATAGGCCTGGCACATAGTCCAAAAACCTGAATGGATCTCTGTAACATTATATCTGATTGTGTGTATTTGTCTGCATAACTGAAAATCGCTGGGAGCAATTACCAGCACAAACATTTTTTTTTAAAAGAAAAAAAAATTTATAGTTAATCCAAATATACATGTCTTTTTCTGTTCTAGCAATTATAAAGACAGAAGTGTAACTCACAGCTGTAAATGCAGTGTCATCTTTGCCTAGAAGTTGTCTGATTTCGTCTGGTACTGTCCACTGACTCTCTGCACTAATTTCAGACACTTCATCAAGAATATCCTCTGCTGTCATTGGTCGATATGGATCTGCATATGGACGGAGTCTCTGACTTTGTCTCGTAGGTGATTTTATAAATGACCTGCTAGGGGGTCCAAGCTGACTTGTGGGTGACCTTAAGAATGTCCTAGGGGGTCCAACTGTAAGATTAAGATGTCAAGTTTGAACAACTGTACACATTACATGGGAAGATGTAAACATGAAAGGGTGATTTGTTCGAAACATGTCTGTGTCTCAATCAAAAGTGGAAGAAGAGAAATTGTGTAGTATGAATGAAAGGGTTTGTTGAGGAGTTCATTATAGCAAAGTGTCTGAATTACTAGTTCATGTAGTAGAGCAAACTAGTGTTTGTTATAACAGAATTCACTGCATTACTCTAATAGAGTTCAGACTATATTAATTGAAAAATAATGCATTTTTTCAATCAGCCTCTAACATCTATATTCAAAAACACACCTTACAAAAAATACGATCTTTTGATAGTTTTGATACAATGATGAATGTGTACGGTGATATTTGCTATATACATGTAGACAGTACATGATGATTGTACATAACTGTTATACATCTATCTTACCATATGCAGTCTTATGTCTGACAGATGGTCCTTTAGAGGTTTGTAACCTGTCTACATACGTAGATGGTGATTTACTTCTCTCCTTGTAATGTACACCTACAGCTGGTGTAGGACTCACTCTTCCTTCTGTAACACAAACATCAACATTATCAAATGTCAAGTTTGCAATATGCTTCATCGGTAACTATGTTTTTTTGTCCGGGACACTCTTTCTTCTTTTCGATAACAATATGTGAATTTCTATGTCCACAAGACATCTGTCAATGTCACCAAAGTATAAAAAGTGGACCTGACATGTCAACCTTCAAGTAGCATAATCAATCAATCAATCAATCAATCAATCAATCTTTCTAATCAATCAATCAATCACCCAATCACCCAACCAACCAACCAATCATTCTATCTATCTATCTATCTATCTATCTATCTATCTATCTATCTATCTATCTATCTATCTATCTATCTATCTCTGTCTGTCGCTCTGTCTGTCTCTGAACCTGTGTCAGTCATTCTGTCTCCATACCTCTCTATAGGTGAATACATCCTTACCTCTACCTCTGTAGATACCAGCATTGGAAAGTTCCTGGAGTCTTTCAGTATATGGTACACTACTACGTGGAGTACCTTCAGATTTCATTCCTCTAGCTGTCAGCTGACTCATTCTATCTATCTCAATGGGCATAGTCGCTAAAATGAATCAAATGTTTTAAATAATTTGGTCAATTTGATAACACACTGTTCAATATCATCATAAATGGTATGGGAGACGGGAGTTATAATCTGTCATTCTTTTCAAAAGATTAAACAATTTGAAGTCAACTTCAACAGGATTTCTATATGCTTAATAATGCTACCTGAAAGATTTGACAAACATACATAAATCTTCTAGTACATAACTAACTTTGCAATTCAGGGCATCTGTTGTGTATGAACAGAACCAACTCTTCCTTCAATCCACCCTTTCAAAACAGGAAGTACCACTGATGAGATGTATCACACTTTCATTACCTATCTGTCATTCATGACATTTACCTGTGTTTACAGCTCGTTGTTGTTGTTGTTGTTGTCTTCTTGCAGCACGATGTTGTTGTCTGTATTGCTTAGTAACTGCTTCTCCATCCTGTTTCATCTCAGCCAATCTCTCTGTATAAGTTTTGACAACTCTGGTGGATGACGGAGTTGATGTCTTTGGTGTACCTGGTATTCTCTTTGTACCTGTCAACAAAATAATTCCTCAATGATTATTCCCTTCAGTGTAAAATATCTCTCATGAACATTCATTGTGTAACGACAAATATATTATTTCTCCTGACTCCCATCATCCAATGTCAAACAGCAAAGATACCCTATAATGAAAGCACAAGATCAACATGGTGTTTCTATGAAATCACAAGTAATTGTAGGTGATGTAAAATTATGAAATGACTCTCCAGAACCCATAGTTTATGAAAATTATAGCATTATTTCCTGGAGTGGTATTTCCCTTTAATAACAGCAAGCAATATACTTACCATACAGTCTTTCTTTAGATTTCAAAGACTCTGATGTTTTTCTTGGTGGTGAAGTCATTTTCATGTCTGCTAATCTTTCAGAATATGTTTTAACAGCCCTGGGTGACTTCTGTGCTTTCCTTGTTAATTCTGGTCTCTGTACCTTCACAATTTGTGTATATGGCTTTGGTTTGTATTCATACACCTCTTCTTTCATTAGCCTTTCCTTCTTTTCCACTGGTTCATTTTCCTTGTTTTCCGACCTTTCTGTTATCCTTTCCAAAGTGGCTGACTTATCTATTTCTAAAGCTAATTGTTTCTCAAGTTGTCTAGTGTAAGCAGTTGCTATTCCAGTAGAATCCGTATCTGTGGATCGTTTTATTTCTCCACTTCTTTCCGGTAGATAGGGATGTCTTCCGACTGGTCTCTGATCACCAATCCTGTATGTAGATCTTGGAATTCCATGCTGTCTATCCCTCTCAAAGCTGTCCCGGATACTGAGGTATTCCTCTGGTCTAACTATAGTTCTGTCATCTTCAGCAAACCCTCTGTGTAGTGAATGATGTTTCTTTTCATCTGCCAATCTAGCAGCTTCACTATACAGTAGACTTCTAGCTTTCTGTACTTTCTCCCTTTCAGCGTCCTTAGGTTTACCTTTCGTTCTTACACTGGTTGTGCCATGACTGCGTTGGCTCCTTGCTGTGGAGACTGGTGCTGGTTGCCTAGGTAACTCTGGTTTATCCGATACTATATCACCCATCAACTTGTATGCTTCTTTGATTCTTTCCTGAACATTATCACCTTCTCTTGTCCTATACACAAAAAAGACAGTCATTTTAATATTTAGTCAAGCAGAAGATACAAGCCTTCATTGGAGAGAGAGTCCCATAAGTGGTATGCTGTAAGTTATTGTGCAAATTTGAATGGTGTTACTACATACAAAATTTCATAATTTATTGACAAATATGCTATTTGACCTTGAATATGGGGTGAAAGTCAAAGGTCAAAGTGCATATCTATCTCCCAAGTTGTTGACAATGTAAATAGTATAGATGTTTGATAAACTCAAATCATGTACCTCTTTAGACTACTGCGACTGTCATCAGCTTTCTTCATCTCTTTCCAAGTTGTTGGCTGAAAAAGGAGACATGGAGAACGTATGAGTTGTAGTCATACTATATTGTGATCAGAAACAGAAAATAGTTATGTACACTAATGCCAATGACAACAATGTCCACTCTGTGCTTTAATAATATACAATTATTATTGGGTTCAAACCTTAACATTTCTTTGACTTTTAGATTAGTTGACCTTCTAAGCGTTTACACTTGATAGGAATGCTATAACTGATTGTGGTAAATCAAGTACATGCTTTAGGGGTAAGTGTTACAAGTACCTTATTGAAGTCATCTTCTTTTGGGGGTTGGTAAGGTTCTCTTTCAGACTGTCTTAGCTCTTGTATTTTACTCTTATAGTCTTCCATTTGTTTGGTTTTTCTCTTGGACATCCATTTATGGAGTTCTTCTCTTTCTTCCATGGATCGTCTGCTGGGTTGTAAGGAAGCAAATACAGCCTCTTCTTCCTCCTCTTTGCTTTTCTTAGATGATGGATAAAAGATGTTTCTTAGTTCTTCATTACTCAGTCTAGTGTATTCCCATAGTTCCTCCTCTTGTCTGTAAACAAGATAAAACAAAACATTAAGTATTGTCTAGAAACAAAGCAAAAACAAACAAACATGAAGTGTTGTTTTTGTGAACAAAGCAAGACAAAACATGAAGTATTGTTTTTGTAAACAAAGCAAGACAAAACATGAAGTATTGTTTTTGTAAACAAAGCAAGACAAATCATGAAGTATTGTCTGTAAACAAAGCAAGACAAAACATGAAGTATTGTTTTTGTAAACAAAGCAAGACAAAACATGAAGTATTGTTTTTGTAAACAAAGCAAGACAAAACATGAAGTATTGTTTTTGTAAACAAAGCAAGACAAATCATGAAGTATTGTCTGTAAACAAAGCAAGACAAAACATATTTACAATGTATTGTTTTTGTAAACAAAGCAAGACAAAACATGAAGTATTGTTTTTGTAAACAAAGCAAGACAAATCATGAAGTATTGTCTGTAAACAAAGCAAGACAAAACATGAAGTATTGTTTTTGTAAACAAGGCAAGACAAAACATGAAGTATTGTTTGTAAACAAAGCAAGACAAAATATGAAGTATGTTTTTGTAAACAAAGCAAGAAAAAACATGAAGTATTGTTTTTGTAAACAAGGCAAGAAAAAGCATGTAAACATGTAAACAAAACACATTGTAAACAATTTCAACAAACATAAAACATGACACATAGTAAACAAAACAAGATAAAACATTACATATTGTTGATAAAACAAGACAAAATCTGATACTGTCTTTAAACAAAACAAGACAAAGCATGATACACCATAATAAAGACACAATATGTCACACTGCAACAAAGACAAAACATGTTTTATCTGCATAAATGTAAGACACAACACAACAAATTGTGAACAGCTGTATCATCATCTAAGCATGTGCAGAATACCTCTGATCATTACCTATTATACTAATCACTTTTAAAACTTACAAATTTGACTACCATATTGATGTACATATTTACAGAGTGTTTTTAAATGTGTATAATGTACACTAAATAACATAACTATCATATGTATACGTTTGATGCCCTGATGAGAAAGCATGTGTTCAGTTTGAGAAGACGACTTTCAGTAAGTTGTAACAGCATAATTAGATGTACATGTGATTTACTGTATTTCAGATCCCATATGGTGGAATTATGGGACAGGTTACTTTTTGTTTAATTTATATGTTAAGATTCTTATATTTAAGAACATCAGTCATGTAGCTTTTCTGTAACATATATTTATATGGACGTCGCTGTCCAAATTAAAGTCTATAATAATAATAATAATAATAATAATACAAAACAAATGAGAACACACAATGCAAAATTATTATGTTCCCATTTTGCTCCTAGTTTCTTTCTTTTTTTTAAATATCGTCGTTTCTTTGCTTGTGTGTGTTTTAATAATTTACATATAAAAACTTGACACACAAAACAAGCACACACACATACACACACATGCAATGGTAAGCATATTTTGTTAGTTATGGGTTATACAGGAAGTGTGTAGCAGAGAGCAACCAAGCAAAACCTTGTGGTTAGCATAGTAAAACAAGAAGTTGATACAAGCCAAGCATAGAACAGTCCACAATAGTACTGAACAAACAAACAAACAGACATTCCATGACATCAACACCACCAACCTGTCTTGCATGTGCTGCTTTGCTGCTTCTTTCTGTTGCTCAGTGATACCAAGTTCACTTGTATCAACGTCACCCTCAGCAATCACTTCTGCTATAATATCACTTACACCACTCAATCCGGAAATGTGCAATAAATTTTCTGCTTTGCGATCTGTGACACGAGGTGACCCATCTCCATGCTCTGGTAGTCTACACCATTGACCAGCAAAATGAAAAAGTGTTCATGTGATACCAGCACCAAATACATGTACTAGTATATAATCTAGTCGTGATACCAACACCCAAAGTATCAGAGTTAAATTGAGAATCAGATGTGAGAAGCAAATTTGCAAATGATAATACTTAAGCTTTACAAAAATTCTGTTATGATTTTCCAGATGATTTTTAGTAAAGATAAACTTCAAAACATTTTATTTTAGTGAGCAGCTGACTTTGTCAGACATAGAGAAACTTGAGGTTATTAGTGTGTACTGTTACAAAGAACTAGAAGAACAGAGCAAACACTCTTTCTATAGGATAACTACCAGCTTTCCTATTGTTACTTACATCTTCGATCATATCAATCAAAATCAAACACACATCACTACTTAGTATATTCATTCAGGACAGAGAGTTGGCTATCAAACACACGAAGGTTTACAAGCATTAGGAGCATTGCAGCTGTTACAATGTGTACATGACATCATGACAAGCTTAACTCAACATACACACAATTCAAGTCACATACCTTCCAGACACTGGTCTTTTTACTTTGCCTTTTTTAACTTCCAAGCTATCATCTGGTGTGAACTCTTCCCCTGATTCTCGTTTCGTAGGTCTTGCCGTAATGTCAACATCTCCCATATCTCTGGCATCAGGTACCGGACTAGTTCTCCTATCTTCGGCAGTACCACCAGCTGCTGGAGGACTTTCTCTTGATGAATAGTAGGTCCTTGGTCTCTCATCTCCCTCTGGTACAATGGCATCTGTCATTCTATCCACCGTGTGAAGTAACTATAAGAAGAATACCATAAATACACATAAGTGTCATAGGGGACAAACCCCCTCCCATACCCACCCACTCAGTCACTCTCCTCCCCTTTACCAAGCACCGTTTCTTAGCTACATCCCTGGACATAGGTCCAAACAGCCATCTACAAACTAAGAAATTTTATGTTCCACTCACCACCTTGGTATCTTTGAATTCTCTCTCCATATTTCTTGCCATTGTGTCTATAGCATTCAGCTGGTCATTCATTTCTATAAGTTTCTCTGACATCTTATGTTTGGATCTGTCTCTCTCAACTTGACTCATTCTTACCCTTGGCAACATGTCAACTCTGTCAGAATAACAAAGAAAAGCGATCAGTGATCAATGTGAGAACAATGTATCTATGATTGGCCAGAAACAATGCATCATTGTGATACGGTATATTAATTATCAATGTCATGGTATGTATCAACAATGTGAAACAATGTATCAATGATCAAAGTGATACAATGTATCGACAATCAAAGTGATACAATGTATCAATGAGTAATCTTTTTTAAACAGTGTAGCATTCTGGACAGAGTAAACTTGAGTATAGTATATTTGATTATTTCATTCTTCAATTTATTAACTTTCAATGAGTCAAATCAATGCCTTCTGTTAATAAAGTTAACCCAATGGAAACAGCTTCTCCATCATCTGGTCAAACAAACTTGAGCATCTTTATCACCATATTGTCATGCCACAAATGTACATTAGTTCAGTATACTGAAAACTGGTCATTAACATTCAGAACAATGACATATTAACTGTAGTATTAATACATATTCTACATCACACATATGTATGCAAAAAAACTGCAAAAGTGATCACTTTTCTAGATATCTTTCCACATCACACCTTCAGAACAGACAGTATTATAGGTATTTGTAATACTTATATTGATTTACCTGTCAGCTCTCATACCACCATCTAGTATAGACACAGTTAAACTATCTGGTCCTTGACCTGGTATAGGGGACATAGTGGATGGTACATCTCTATCTCTCAATGCATTGTAATGTAGTTCTGGTATACTGGGTTCTACCTCATCAGTTGTTTTCTGAGTCTGTGAGGGTGCCTTGATTTTGACTTTCTCTTCTTTCTTTGGAATACTGTTCAATACACTGGTATCAATATCAACAACATTGATGTAGGCCCTGCCCGAATCCTGCAATAGAAGATCAGAGCGTAATCTCAATGAAAAATAACTATTTATACAGTTTAAAAACAATTTTTTTTGAGTATGAACATAACCATTTGGTTCTACAAATACTATGCACTATTTTATCAGTACTACTAAAATGGGCATCAGGTTTACAGTTTTAAATATTTTTTTTTCAGATATTTTCCCAAATCATAAAAAGTTGACAGACTGACCTACAAACATAGCACTGTTGTACTTGTATGATTTTGACATCCATCAAATTCAATATGTAATTTTGTGTTATAGTACTTGAATGACATACCGAGAAATCTTAGAGTCTACCTAGTAGCATACAAACAACGACAGGCAAAGCATTTACAAGCAGAATTTGTTACAAACAAGAAAAGTAAGTGAATTGGATTAATAACATGTGGCACAGCATGGTGGAAGTACTGCGACAAGTATTACATTCCATCAATTGATAAGAACGGTTTACGGCCACTTTACACAATAGTTCACATTTACAGATGAAATTCAAGTTCCATAGTATTTCATGCACAAGTAAAAAAGCTATAACATTGCTTATCAAACCATACATATGTCTCTGTATGTCCAGCACGCTGTGTCAAGTTATTAATCCAGTTGTTCACTTTTCCTGTTTGTACCAAGTTTCACTTGTAAATACTTGTCTGTTACTAGTTGTATATTTGTACTATTACCATACTTGGCATTTCATCACTTTGTACTTTTCAAAGTTACAATTTGAAAGTTCTTTGAGGTTTAAATCACGATGAAATTCATTCATGATCTGGTTGTCAAAATTTAAACAACCTTTGTGGATGAAATACTTACTGGTGCAGGTTGTTGCTGACTCTGTTCTGGTTGATCTGATGCTTTGTTGAAACGTAAATTAAAGAAGATATCTGGAGCAATAATCTGACCAGCCTCTGAGATACCAGTAGCAGCATCTGCATATTGTGATATGGCCTGTTCTCTGGTAGTACCTGTAGAGTCATCAAATGTAAACATTCAAGAAATGATTAAATGAAGGCTGTTTACTCATCCAAAATCATAAGCACATTGATAGCAGTAATCAATACAAGTGTATAAAAGGCAGAAATAAGCCTGCCTGACTGGATATTCTTACCCTGTGTAGTGGGTTCTGCAAATCGTACATTCTTGACGCCTTCTAAACCATTGGTTTCCATGGAAGTAGCGACATCAAGTTTGACATCGTGTCGTCTTGGTTTTGCATCTTTGTTGTTGACTGCTTTGAGGTGGATCTCTGCTGATGTAGGATAGATAGATATGTCTCTCTTTTCCTGTAACTCACTGTCATACATACCTAGAGTGTAATAAAAACATTACATGAATGCCTGGCAACGGTGTTTTATTGTTCTGATCATCTACTGTGAATGTATGGATTTGAATCTAAACTTATGTAGCAAACAAAAGTTATGTCATTCTTTACATTGAGGGCGCTTGACCACATGGATGGGAAACACCCATGCACTGAGTAGATACTCGAAGTTGATTTTTGATGTACATGTGTTGTCTTGAGTGTTGTATTAAATAGTGCACAATTTTGAAGCCAAATGAAGACAGTTAAGACCAAACTGACTTGTGTTTTACTTAGCTGAGAAAAATTGTCTTTCCACTTTAAAAATTGTGCATGCCAAAATTATTCACAATGTACCAAAATTCACATTGATCGTTGGACATCAATGAACTTGTCCAAAACAGCTTACAATGAATTACTGAACTCTATCAGTTAACTTACATGTTTACTTCACAACATTTCAAACATTGTTTGGCTTATTTTCTCCCTAGCTGACTTGCTAGACTATTTGTTGTCACACACAGAAGTATGGTTTTCATTATTTTAAAACTGAAAACACGGATGTTGTTATTTAGTAGATGATATACTGTTTTCCACTCACCCTGTGGAATGACATAGCCCTTATCTTCCTCTAGGTATTCCTCTTCAGATACCTCACCCTGCAGAACAGACAGAATCAACAAATAAATATTTTATTACCAAAATAACACAGAATGAATGCACAATTTATAGGGCTGAAATATGTATGCCTAACAATACAGCTAACAGTTCTTATTATGGTTTTCTAAATAATTTAAATTCAAATTTCGAAGTTTTCAAGTTATACCATCAATTCAAATAGTCAAAGGTGACAATACCTCACTGACTTCCTTCTTGCTCTTTGTCTTCTTAGCTTTACTTGTTGATTCTGATCTGCTGTCACTTTCATTGATTTTCACTGACTTCCCCGCTTTCTCTTTTTGTCTTCGTCTTCTGCGCCTGATATCAAAGTTAATGGTAATTAATAAGTAGTATATAGGAAAGCATCTATAACTTAATAAATAGCAGGTTGAATATGAACAAAAATATCAATGGAAGACCTATTTTTTGTGGTATTGTTGAAATTAAAAAAAAAATCTTTTCTCAAAGATATGCATTTACCACAAGGCATTTGAGGTGACAATAATCACATTAGAACTATAACTAACAATGCCTGTGACATTCGTTTTGCATGTACAGCTTCTACCCTATAAAAGAACTGTTATGTTTTATGTTTTTTAAAACAATGTTTACTCTTCATGTCTGAAACTGTCAACAACTTACCGTGTGATATTGTTCCTATCTCCTTCTGGTTCAAATGGATTTATATCAACATGTAGTAACTGTACTGGTCCCATGTCATCTGGGTTCACATAATATTCTTTCCTAGACTTATCAGACACATCGATGGATGGACCAAATGCCAACTTTGACTGCCAATCTCTTGCATGAGTACTCTGGATATTATGTTTGTACAAACCTCTGTACTTAGATAATTCTTTGTGGTATTTTTCCTGTTCATAGTTTATAATAAGTTCAGGTGGAATTAATTTTGGCATGCCATAGTAACCGTTGCCACCATGACCTTGGACTGGTTTATGGAAATCACCATTCATATGCAGCAATGGGAAGCCATGACCATTTGGTTGATGGGGATGGTCAGGTTTGGGTACTGAGGGGCCATCTGTATGGCTATCTACTGGTGGGAAATGGACCTGTTCTTCATCATTGACTTTGTAGTAATGACTGAACAAACGTGAAGGTACATAGCCATGACCTGGTTCTAGTTTTAGTAATGGCACTCCATGTTCATGTTGTTTTGATGTCTGTGCAGCTTTAGTAATCTTAGCTCTCAATTCTTCTTCTCTGTCTTTGATATGTTCTCTTTCATGTGTTTGCTGACTTTCCTCTGCAACAGAAAAGAATTTCTTTCCCTGTAAGTTTCCTTGCACTTTTCCATACTCTGTTGAATACTTATCCAGTTCCTGTCTTGCCTGGACCTCATCTTGATAGCGTTTCAGTTCAGGTCGATTAAAGAAATCTTTCCCTGATTTTGATTCATCAGGCTGTGTGATCCAAGCTTCCCGTGGGAGGTAGGGTCTAGCTCTTGGCATTCTAAGGTGAGCCTGGGCTTCTGGTGGCAATCTAAGTAAAGGCATGCCGTGTTCTAGGATGGGTTCATGAAAGGAACGTTGTGAGTAAGATCCATCTCTAGGTGTGTATCCATCAGGTATAAAGTGTTGAGACATAGGGTGTACATCAGTAGGATAGTATGGCTGACTGTGGTCAAAGTATGGTACATCTCTGGTAGGCGGTTCCATATCAGGGGGATACACAGTGACTCGTGGAATGTTCTGTTCACCTAGAAGCTTCAGAGTTTGGCCAGTCTGTGTGTCAGCATTAGACTGCATTGGTGCTGCCTGGGTATCCCTGTCATGATAGTGACTTCCCTTTGATGTTTTCTTTCTAGATCGGTCTCTGACTGGAGAGTCTGACACAGAATCATCTATATATGACTGCTGGGACAAAGTTCTTGGGTCAATGCCATGCTTATCAAGGTCAACGGTGCCACTGCTGTCCAGTAGGTGCAAGATATTCTGATGTTGAGCCTGCAACAAATGAAGCATTAATTAACAGATTTATGTAAAACAACTGTTACACAGAATTGCTAACTAATCCTGTAATCAAGTACACAGTTTGTCGAGTCAGTGCAGACAGGCAGATACAACCTTACTACACTGATGGGACGAGTTATCTCCAAAATGATACCTCGCTAAAAAAAGATCAGTCCTTGGATACTAAGAACGGTATGATATGTGTACATAGACCTTTTTTGCCATTGGTGGCACTAAATCACACACTTCACTGCTTTTCACTTATCTCACACTAAATTTTATAACGCACTTCATTTGTTTTGAGCTGAGTGAACTTTGGTCTGTACTTGTCCACATTTGGCACCCTTTAATAATTACCTCCATCAATCACTTCAGGAAGGTCATCTTCTTTTGTGAATATCTGTGACTCTAATTATTATCAATTCTAAAATAGAGGAATGTCAAAGTTGAGAGATCATTCTGTAGACCTTCATTTTGCCAAGTACCATTAAAAGCAGTAACAAAGAAACCAAGCTTAAAAATTCCCCAAGTCAAATGGACTTACCTGCATGATTTTACGAAGTTCAACTCGGATCATTTTCTTGACATCACCAGAAGCAGAGCCTGCTGAATGACTACATCTTCTGGGCATTGGTTCAATTGTGTCCATGTCTTTTCTGTTGATGTCAATGACAAGAATTATTGTTAAGACTCACACACACACGTTTTAAAATGGTTCAGGAATTCTCACTACACACAATAGATTTTTCGTACCATCATAAAAATAACTTGGAAACAACGTTTTTTGGTTGTAAAAATAACTTGCTTTTGGTCAACATCATAACTCCATGTGAATTTCTATAGATACACATGAGAATAAGTTGACCTCTTTATTCTAATTTGACCCTCTAGCATGAGGCAAATGCGATCAGAGGTACTAAGAATCACAATTTGTAGCATTTGTTTTTTTCCAATCCTGGCAAGTGAAGTGCAGTCATTTGAAAAGCAACTGACATGATATGCTTGGTGATGCTATAGCACAAGACAATGATTTACATACAGGCTGTGATTCATTTCATAAACACTTTTGATGTAAACAACTGGAAGGAATACCATACTGATAGCAAATTTAGCTATTGCATGACTGCATGTACAAACAGACACTTATAGCATTAACTTACTCTGGTTCTGAGGCGGTAGATTACAACTTAACACTCATAGCATTAACTTACTCTGGTTCTGAGGCGGTAGACTCTTTTAATTCTTCTTCATTGAAGGAGCTGACAGACAGTGAACTTGTACTTGCACTCAGGTCATCATCTGCTGTAGCAGATTGGGGAGCTAAGTCATGTCTGCAATGATGATAATGGTGAATCAAATGAAACTATGGCTAGTTCTTAGTATGGGAGCTTGAGGAGTACATCTGGTGTTCTTGAATTGGTTGCAGCTCTTTGCAAGTTTAGTACTGTTGTGTGTAGAGTTATATGAAGTTGTAGTTATGTATGTGTTGTGTGTCTGTATCTTGGAGTATGTCTCTGTGTTTATCTCCCTGTTTGTGTGTGTATGTATGTATGTATGTATGTATGTATGTATGTATGTATGTATGTATGTATGTATGTATGTATGTATGTATGTATGTATGTATGTATGCATGCATGCATGCATGCATGCATGTATGTATGTATGTATGTATGTCTGTCTGGTAACGAGTCTTGTATTTTTCCAAAGTTTGTTAGAGTTGTATTTTATGTAGTGGTTTATGTGTTGTGTGTCTGTGAGTTTGTATCTAAAAATTTGTCTGTCTCTGTGTATGCATGCACACATGTATGTGTGTGTGCATGCAAATGTGTATGAGTGTGTGTGATCATATGTCTACATGTATGTGCATTAGCAATATATCATGACCACAACTCTGCTATGGGAAGCATTTTCATGTACCAGTGAATGTATGGTATGCCACCCTTTGTGTGTTTACTTGACCACTAATACTGTGAATACAAAATGTTTGCCCTTCATTTAACCTGTGATGGCCCTCTACTCCTATCCTGTGACATATACAAATACATGTCCATGGACTGTTTCACCATTCTAAAATATATAATATTCTAACAATTCATGCTTTAGTATTTGAACACTGGTCTGTTTACAAAATGTTGTTCTAGATTATATCAGGGATAAAAAAAAACCTGTTACTTCTGCAAACTTTTGATGATGAACAAAGCATGGTAACAAAGTAATGTAACATTGTATTGTTTTCTGTTGTTTTTCACATGTATTTCAGAATTAGTAAAACAGTCCATATTTATATCAAGTACCGTGCAGTGAAGTGGACCCAACTGTGCATACCTATATCATAATTCCCCAATACAGTTTTTTCCAGAATTGTTACAGTATGACCCATTATGTTTCCATAGATACAAGTAGATTACTGTATTCTATTTTCTTGTTTGATTTGATTTGATAACAAGTTACAGAAGTGCTGAGAATTTTTCTCTGACAAACCTTGATATCACAACAACTCAGTGTCAGACATATGTAATATTCAGTACATGTACTGTTTTAAAAGTCACAGTTTCAGTCCAAGGTTTTTGCGTCAGTATTTTCTTATCAATGAAGCCATAAATATTATAACAAGGATTTCATTTCATATGTTATCCCAGAGACCCTTCACCAACTTCACCAACTTTGGTGGAGGGTTTATGGTTATTCCTACATTAACATTTATCTATAGAAGTATTATAATTGGTCATGTAACAGTCTGGAATACTATGGCATGCACTTACAATAACATTCAGTCCAACCACCACATGTCATACAACTTACATGATACCTATGTTGAATTGGGGTTTAGAAAACTTGAAGTTGGTCAAAAAAAAGAAAACTCTGTATAATTCTAGTCTACAATGGGTTGGAAGTGTCAGGGTTTGTCAGTTATCAGAATACTCCTGATAGAGACTGGAAAGTTTCCTGGACAGTCTGAAGAAAACTCTTTCTATAGATATAAAGATAAATGGAGGAGTGATGTGGATGAGCAATGGTTTACAACATGAAGCGGAATTGAGAATACATCATGAAATTCAATATTTTATTTCATCTCTAAAGGGGACAATCAACCAGGATTATTTCGAGGAGTAATAAAAACTCCACTCAAAATATAGAAACTATAATAACATCATTTTAAACTCTAGCTGATGATCTCTGACTGGTAAATGATAACCTCAATAGTTCAACCTGACAATCTGATGGGTGAACTGACTTTAATACCTAGTGGGTTGACTACTAACTGATGACTTACCTAGTGGGTTGACCACTAACTGATGACTTACCTAGTGGGTTGGCTACTAGCTGATGACTTACCCAGTGGGTTGGCTACTAGCTGATGACTTACCCAGTGGGTTGGCTACTAGCTGATGACTTACCCAGTGGGTTGACCACTAACTGATGACTTACCCAGTGGGTTGACCACTAACTAATGACTTACCCAGTGCGTTGACAACTAACTGATGACTTACCCAGTGGGTTGACCACTAACTAATGATTTACCCAGTGGGTTGACTACTAACCGATGACTTACCCAGTGGGTTGGCTACTAACTGATGACTTACCCAGTGGGTTGACTACTAACTGATGACTTACCCAGTGAGTTGGCTACTAGCTGATGATCTCTGACTGGTAAATGATAACTTTAATGGTTCAACCTGGCAATCTGATTGGTGAACTGACTTACCCAGTGGGTTGACCACTAAGTGATGACTTACCCAGTGGGTTGACCACTAAGTGATGACTTATCAAGTGGGTTGACCACTAACTAATGACTTACCCAGTGGGTTGACCACTAACTAATGACTTACCCAGTGGGTTGACCACTAACTAAAGACTTACCCAGTGGGTTGACTACTAAGTGAAGACTTACCCAGTGGGTTGGCTACTAACTAATGACTTACCCAGTGAGTTGACTACTAAGTGAAGACTTACCCAGTGGGTTGACTACTAGCTGATGATCTCTGACTGGTAAATGATAACTTTAATGGTTCAACCTGGGAATCTAATGGTTCACTAAACAATGGTGTCCCTCTACTTGTAGTTTCATCCGGTGTAACACTTCTCATCATCTGCAAAACAAGAAATCTCATTAAAACTCTCTTGCCTTGCACCTTTGCAATATTCAGTTTCTTTGGACATTAATCAAATTGATTTTTAGGTCCACACCCTAAAATCAGCACCTCCAACATGATCATAATTTCAACCTATTACGGTACTACTAATAGATATGATTGATATAATTATTGGTATTTTAATCACTTTCAGTGAAAATACTCATTTGTCTTATCAAAAAAAGTATTCCAGTTACAGCGAGTACAGGTTTACTACACTCTCTAGTTTCAAAAATGTTGTCATATATTCTCAATACATTTAATTTATTTATTTATTCATTCTACTTGTAAAATTTCACATTTTGAAACTTATCTTATTTAACATTTCTTCATCTAGATGTCACTATTTCTGACACAAATTATATATCAATAATCACACACAGACAGACACAGACACATACACACACACACACACACACACACACACACACACACACACACACACACACACACACACACACACACACAGAAAGCTCTAGTTTTTGTAAATATATATTGTTATATTATGTCATGCGTTCTCCAAATATCTTTTTCATTTTCCTTTGTAGAAGGATGATGGGTGATTGCCCTTTTTTCTAGTTGAATAATATATGTGTATATGTGTGTGTGTGTGTGTGTGTGTATCATTTTCCAATTATAAATAACTTATAGAGATATATAGATATATGTGAATAATATGTAAGTAAATAATAATGATAGAATCATACCACATCTGTCCTGGTTGTCAGTGGTGATGGTAGTGGACTGACAGCTGTGATGTCATCAGTGATATCAGTAGGTGCAGGTGATCTAAGCATGGATGGTGATTCATTTCTTGCATGTAGTCCATAATCCAACTGCCGTCTTGTACTTCCAACCTCACATTCTCCAATGATATGTGCTGTTTCTGTAATCTGGACATTTTTCTTGCCACCTTTTTGTCCCTTCTTCTTTTTCTTTGTTGATTTTTCCTTTGTCTTAGTTCGTTTCTTGTCTTTTGATTTCTTTTTAGCTTTGACAGTTCGGCCATCTTCTGGACTTATGGTAATTTCTCCATCTTCTTCCAGAATGACAGGACTTCGTTTTATATACTCCCTTTCAGACTCAGCTATTGGAGACAGATACTTATTGTCATTCAACCACAGACAGTTGTGGACAAGTTGGAGTGGAAGATGAACTCTGAGGGCACTGCCAGAGCTATCCACTCCACTGGACACACTGCCATGTCTTTTAGGTGTCATCACATGATGCTTACCAGACCAACGAGTCAACCATTCCATCAACTGACTGACATCATTGTATCTGGGATCCAGATTAACATTGATATTGGCATAGGGGTTAAATCCTTGGGATAATCCAGCATGGATGAACACATCACTTCCAGATCCACCAGTAGGAATGTCTGACAAACTTGAGCTCCTTCTCCGTAAAAAGTCTCTCCTGAGGTTGATGACATCAGGAAGTGATTCATAGGATGGGTGTTTCTTTACACTGAGTCCTCTAAGGCTGTCTCCACTTTCACTTTTCTTTATTCCTTTCTCTGGTACAATACTGCCCTGACTGCCATATCTCCTATGTACAACTTGTAATACTGGTGGCCCACTCCTCTGGACCAGTGACTCTGAGTAGCTATGACTCCTAAAAAGTCCCCTTTCATGGCGTTTAAGAGAAGGACTCCTTGAATCTTGGTTTGCTTTACGAATTTCAATGAAATCCTGCTTTGTGCGTGGAGAAATTTCTTGGAAACTTTGGCTCCTTGGCAACTGTGCAGGTGATTGACCACTCGTGCCGTGACGTTGATGAAGACTTCTCATAACTTTATGAGACACAGAAGACAGCTCCTGTTTCTTGATATCATCACTGAATGGTACAAGCAATGGAAGGTGGTTCTTCAGATCACTACCATTTGTCAATGCTGAGGTCTGTTTATTGAAAGACACCAGAAAGAAAGTGTCTAGAAACTCCAGGAAGAGTTCACTGTGTTCAAATTCCCTGTTACCGACCCTAGGAATTAGTAACCTACTCCTTGGTACCTTACTACTGAATACCTGTCGCTCCATGTCGCCATATCTCTTACTCATTGACTCTACATCAATTTGTTTCTCCTCACACTTCTTGATGAAGTGAGTTGCCAGTGGTTCAGGTTGGGGTGGTAGTTTCCGTTTGCCCTTCTTAGACTGTCGTCCATCTTCAACGTCACTGCTTGCATCTCTAGTAGTTGCAGGTATGAGAGTCGTCTTCATCACATCCATCAACCTTTGATACTTGTCTTCAACAGCTGGTGTGATGACATCAGGGTGATAGAAATGTTCAGCCAGAATGTTGGCGGTGTTTTTAGTTGCTGGTAACTCTGATATAAGTGTAAGTACCATGTCTTGGAGTTCAGCCTCCATATCTAGATACTGAATGAATGGTAATAGACATAAACCCCACTTCAAAGTCTCCAGCAGAAGGTCCAAAGTCTCTTGGAACTCCAGTGTGTCATGAGGCTGAAAAAAAAGCACAGTATATAAAATGTGAACCAGTCTGAAGAAATAAAACAAAGGTTATTAGAGTAGCTTACAACAGATCAACACAGGATGCAGTATCAATATCTGAAAGTGGTAATACCTTAAACTCTGTAGATTTCTCCCTACTAGTCTGGTACTTGCGAGCACATGTACAGAATTTATCTCTGACATGAAGAAGCCAGGTGAGTGAACATAGATCTCTGAAACAGTTGAGTATCTCTGCAATAGATACAGATGATAATGGACTTCCCTTTATGGATTGTATTAAATCTACTCCATACTTGGTGTGAGCTGCTAACGTTGGTGGCACTTCCACAATAAATGACACATCACCATCTCTCTGAAAATATACAATGGAATACTTTATTTTATTGTTTCCCATGTCTAACACAGACATGTGACACCAGCATGCAGTAGTACATCCCTGCTAATGCTGTCTGTTAACATTTGGGATAAAATTATCCAAATTTTTGTTTTTGACTATGCATAAAATTTTTCATTCACAACTTTTAACCACCACCCCCACCCCCACCCCATCCCCAAACTGTGTGGACACTATAGGGTGGAAACTGTAGGGAATGTGAGTTGACTGGTAGAGTAGACACAAATGGTGTGACTGGGAGATGAATTAGAAAAGAGATGTTGTGTAAAGTGATGGTATATCATAGCTTTTACTTCTGTTGTCTTGTATACTAGAAGTCATCTCTTCCCTGCAACACTCCAAAGACATCATTATAGTATAGAGCAGTAATAGTTGTAAATATTGTGAGAAGGAGACATAAGAGAATTGCCTTTGTGACTTTGTGCTCTGTGTTCAAACATTAACAATTCAACATACAATTTGAACATGGTAGTTGGAATGCATCATTGGGTACAAGTTGATATGGTATACATAGGGGGTGGGCTGCCTTGTTTTTTTGTACAGGTATTCATGTTGGGAGAGGAAATGCAGAGGAAGGGACAAGGGTTGTCGGTGGCCGAGTGGTTACACCACTTGCCTCTTACCACTGCGGTCGGGGTTCGATTAAATTTACCACGCTGTATGTAAGAAGAGTGTCGTTCAGTTTGACTTTACCGAACAACGCAGGTTTTCCCCAGGTACTCCAGTTTCCTCCTGCATTAACACTGAACATTGAGGAGGGTCGCTTTCTATAGGTGCTATAGTCAGGTTTATGTCAAAAGCTGAATAAATAAATAAAGGGTTGGGTAAAGATTGACAGAATTTACTTAATATGTGGCTGTTAGCTCTGTATCTTTTACATGTATTTGTGTTGGGAGAGGGAATGACAGGGAGGGGACATGGAGATGGGGAAAGATCAGTAGAATTAACTTACCGTGGCTGTTAGCTCTGTATCTTGTACATGCATTAATTCTTCCACATACCACTTTAAACATGGCAAAGTACAATTGGATGCGTTGAGTACAAGTAATAAGAGTTGTATAGTATTGGCTATATCATGACGAGATTGCCTCTCCTGAATAACATCTGCTGTTTCTTCATACTGCGTTGTGGAAAATGAAAATAAAATACATAAATCACACACACATTTCAAAAAAATAAATGAATATAGAATGCTGTATACATGTTAAAATAGGGTGTAAAAGCGACAATATGATGTGTAATTGAAATATTTGGACCATGCATACGCATGCATGTACCTGACTTGTACCTGTTAGTGTTGCAATAAAAGCTATCTGATAGAACAGTATGTAATTATAACCATAACGACTAGAGTGTATAAAACCAAATATGAAGTAAAATTTATAAATTTATGATAATTATATAAAAACATATGATTAAAGTGAAATTTCTTCTCCTTCCTTCTATGTCAAACTGTGCATTACCCAACACTGTAACTACTGCCAATATGAACAGTATCTGTTGTCTGATCCAGTTTGAGATTGATCTGAGTGTCTGTGTCTGTGTGTCAGCATATGTGTCTGTATGTTCATCAGTCTGTATGTGCCCTTATGGTTGACATGAACACATTATCTTTGATGCCAACAAGAGTTTCATTTCTTAGTGCACCCCTGCAAGAAAACACTGAGTACTAATAATGCTTGTTGAATGTAAATTATACATGTACATGTTCACTGTATCAGAACACAATACATTTACACACCATACACATGTACCATACTTTACACAAGACATTTACAACTAAAGAACATGTAATACAAATTTCACATTGATTAATATTCTTCACATGTTCTTGATTATGTTGTAAGAATTATCGTCTGTAAGGTACGCTATGACGAGCACCCTTTCATGTAGGTATTGGATTAGGCCAGTAAGGGTCAAGCAACACAATGTATCTTACAGTCTACTGGTTATACAAGCTGGTGACATTTCTCATTCACACTAAATTATCAATTGTTGTCATTTAATCAGTTATACATGTACATCACTTTATCAATATATGCTAAATTTTATAAAAGACACGATATCACACATATCATTAATACTATAAAACAGTATTATATCACAAATGTTGTAAGCAGACTTGTTGTATGACAGAATGACTCATCTACTACATCCCAGATTGTTCTTAGTCACATTATGTCCTTTATAAGCTACATGTACATATACTGAACTTCATGAGCTAAGGTTCTCAATTCCAATTTCCAACATAATTTTTCTTACAATACGATCTATGTATACTGATACCAAATCTGTGTTTTTGGTTGTTGTTGTTGTTGTTGTTTTGGTCTTTTTGGGGGTAACCCTTCATTTGAGTGCCTGCATGTATAATAATAACAATAATGTATGTGTAAATTGATATGTATGTGTGTGTGTGTGTGTGTGTGTGTGTGTGTGTGTGTGTGTGTGTGTGCTTGCTTGTGTGTGTGCATGCATGTTTGCATGCATGTGTAACTCTGAATATGCACGTGCTGTTTACTGACATCACTTCTGCATACTTAATCTAGCATAGTCCTCACTAAGGTTTGTAAGAAGTGTACTGTTCAAGCCCCTTCATTTCTGATTGACTGCCTCTTTATCGCGTAGTAACCCACAGAAGATTTGAATTAGTATAAACTTAGTAATTGTTACAGCATGACTATTTCAGCAAGAAGTGAGTAATTTGAATATTACTTGGCATGCCACCTGGTGTGGTGCTGTAATGCATGCACATCATGCACTTTGTAATTGGAATCATCTACAAACCTTAATCTGGTACAGTTTATTCTGAGCACTAGTACCAAAGGCTTTAACTCTTGCCTGTTTATAACAAAACAACAACTTTGTGTCAAAGTTAGTCTAAAACCACACAGCCACAGACACAGATGTAAGTATAAAACCACACAGAAATAGATGCTATACAGGTGATAGATATATGACCCTATAATAGCACATGTACATTGTCATTGTTAGGTTTAATAATCTAAAAATCCCACAATTATACATAGATGTGTATGTTATATTGCACCATTATAGTACATTCTATACTGTCATTGACCAGTTTGTCTAAAACTTCCCCGATGTATATAAAAGACATATTCCTGCATAGTGTATTATTTGTTTACCATCCCATAGGTATAATATAACTGTGAGACCTACAATCCAGAGCTTGCATGATGTTTACATTGATAATGACATGTTATTATAGAACTACTATAATATAGCTGAGTTTACCAGCAATTAATCTGTACATGTAATACTTTTCTTTTGGTTCATGTTTTGGTTAATTACTCCAGATACCATTAACCTGGGGTACCAAGTAATGCGCCCTATCCAAACCCAAAATTGAGAGAGAGACGCTTTGAAAGTTTTACCAGTTCAAGTTACCCCTCTGTGTTCCTGGGATTCTAAAGACTTTACCAAAACAATAGCTATACAGATTTGGTGAGATTGAATTTACTGTAACTGCTTTTCTTTCAATTCTGAAATATTTGTTTTTGAGTCTTATAATCCTAACGTACGACAGAATTCTATATGTAAGAATACCAGTAGGTGAGTAAGTTATACAACTTTCCTTAGTCGTTTTGGTTATTAAACTTTTCACACAACAGTTATTGGCACACACAAAGCTGTACAACAGGTGTTTGTATTCCATAAAACGTCAATTCAAAGTTTTAGATTTGGTAGACATTGGACATGACATTGAACCACATGTATAGTCACACATAGACACATTTCTGTGTATGTACATAAAGATAGATCAAGACAAAAAGTACCATGAATGTACAAATAGATACAGGGTCCCTAAGTCCAAATACAAATGGAATACAAATATAACAGCTAAAAAATAATTGCTGATATAGACTGTTTTGTGGGTGACATTCAGTGACAAGACAAAATGGGTAGACAAAGAACGGCTGACAATATCAATGTGTTTGAAGAGACATTGTCAAAGACAGTGAATTTTGAAAAATATAATGGCACACTAAGGTATTTAAAAATTGAAATTGTTTAGATGTGACAAAGTAGACCTATGTATTAAATAAAGGTAAACCCATCCTAGGTACATATTTCTAACCACACAAGCAGTTGAAATGAAACAAACAACAACAAATGACGTCATAAATTTGTGACAGATGGAGAGACAACAGCTGTGGTGTAAGTAACTCTATGTCTCTCAATGTGATAGCCTTGTATGAGTTAATTAGACTATTGAAGTTTGATATTACATAATGTGTCCATTTATCAAATCATACAAGTTGTGATATTGTTGAAATTGACAGAAATATACATGATGACTTACAGCGGAGGCTGTAGCTGGCTGTGGACAGTACAGTGGTGGTGCTGGGAGGTACAGGCCTTCTGGTACCAAACCTTGTAGATCAGACACTAGTGATTGACACCTGCCAATCAATTTGCCTAGTAACCATGGCGTTGCATCGAGTCCAGATATAGTGGCTGCTGTAAGCATATCAGTGACTGTCTTTGAGAGCTGTTCAATGTTGCCATCTTCCTCTACATTAAAAGATCCTACGAATAAAATAGTCAAAGAAAGGTATATGTAAGTAATAGTGTATATGATGTCAACTCTCTCAACTCTCATATTGTAGTTAATATGTAAGTACATGTACCTGTTATACTGTGTATCTATGTTCTCATTCTATGTTCTCATAGGTTATAAAAACCTACAAATGAAACACTGGCAGACAGGAATCTGTGAGTAGGTGTGGTTTCTGTTGTTAATGCTTGGCATGGTTGACATAGGTGAAGATGTTCTAAACATCAAGCACTGTGATTTTAACTCTTCCATGATCACTGATTGGGGGAGTCAAGGTAGATACCTACCCATCGATGCTAGTGATGCAGCTGATAAACTTCTCTTCAGTGGTCCAGGAGATGGTGGCTGTAACACCCCTCCAGGTTTCATCTCATCTTTGTCGTCACTTTTCCATGGCACACCACCCGGAACTGTAGCATCTATCAAGTATTCTAGACTGGATTTCATGATGGCCAATGGATGTAATTCAGCTGGTAATGCTTCAAATGTGTGCCTTCAATGGTGATAAAATAGAAACATAGTCAGTTTATGATATTCTATGGCCATGGACGCCACATGGAAACTCACTCCTTATGGAGTTCTGTCATAGAAGTCTACAGTGGAACTGATTAAGAATTTCACTTGTATACATAGTACAATGATAACTACTGTTATTGGTGGTCAAATGCTACAGCTATGGATTAATATTGATGTCATAACCAGACATTTCAGATACCGTATTATACATTATTAAGGCCCACTTTGAAAAAGGATTAAACTTTAGGTGTGAATTAAATACAATTGTCTGACAAAGTTATAGAAAAAGTTGGCCTTGAACAAAAGAATATTCCTATGTAATCATCATGGCTCCACTGATAACACTAATGTGAGAACCTGGGATTGAAACCATGGCCTTTAAAATGGAAATTTTGTTCAACAGCTTTGTGCATTTACATGTGTGGATCATTCCATTTTTATAAGAGGTGGCGAGACTTATCTAGATTGTTACTTACCCAGTATCATGGCCACGCTGAGCTGACAGTTGGCTATACTTGATGTGTGTCACCCCTAGTACAAATGCACTCTTCCAGTCTCCTAGCTCCTTAGAGAACCATATAGCTTCCGGTAGTAGGCCAGCTATTAATAGTAACTGTAAGGCTCTATCACTGGTCCAGATTTCTGACAGGTCTTGTTGACGGATTGAGTACGAGACTGCTTCATGGTATAGTGGAATGACTCGGCAAGCTGTGAAGTGGAAAACAGTTGGAATTTATACACAAGACGGTGATGGAAACACTTTATAATTCAGGAGTTGAGAAATAAACATGTATGCACAACTCACATCATAACAAATGACCATTTTAGTATATGTATGTACGACATAGTTCTGTCTTATAGTAATACATCCCATATCACCAAACTAGAAATAACTTATCATTAGAGAATTTAGCTGACTTTATACTCACCGTGGTCTACATGTTTTACATGTAATTGTGGTAAAGGCATCGCAGCATGTGGTGGGTAGACATACAGTGGTTTATTACTGAAATAAAATGCCATGAATCGGGCTAAACATTGCACTATTGGCCTCACACCTGGTCTATTTACAAATGGTAGCACTGGTATTGTATCCTGGAGGTACAGAAAGGAGAATCACATTATAAGTAGTCGAGTCTCCAATGTAAACACAGAATAGTGATTGACATCTCATGAAGAATATCTTCACAGGACTCTGGACTCTGTTCAGAAATTTCATTCAACATTTTTAAGAGTCATTATATAATGGTACAAACACTTTTTTGAAATATTTGAAAGAGTTTCAAGAAAATTTCTGAACATGAAAGTAAAACAGACATTTTTTATCCATCAATGAAAATGAAGAAAGACATCAAATACATGTAAATTTCTATACATCATTTTCTAAAAAAAAAAGTAAATACATAGCTATTTTATAAAAACAAACTGTACATAACAAGTTCTTAAATAAACACTGATGGCCAAAAAAGGCTATAACAAGTCTTTGTCGAAGACATACTCCCCGATATACGGTCAGGTCACCATTTCAGCCACTATCTCAAAGGTCAAACAATCAAAGTGATGTGCATACGCCCGTTATCGTATAAGACATTTGTGCAAAGTTTGGTTGAAATTGGATCTTGCATTTCAGAGATACCAGTTGACACAAATGTACACATGCATACACACAGAATTCCTGACAAAGTAGTCCCCTTGGGCTTTGCCCATTGGGGAACTAAATATTGATGTCGTTTTGAAATTGTACTGTACTATTTCTGATCCATCAAATTCTAATGACATTAGATAAAGTTTGAAATGACATAATTTACCTGATTTCCTAACATATTGGTAAACACTGATAGGAATGAAGCATCTGATCTGCCCAATCTGAGTTGTTTCTGTGACCTTTGACCTCCACTAGGTAGTTCTGTATAGCATTCTATGAGGGAATCTATGAGTTGTAGAGATCCCATTAGGTTGTACTGTTGTAGCTGTGTATACAAGACTGCCAGTAATGACTGGGTTTCCATGATTTGGTTCAATGGTTCTGCTGGCACTTCTGCCACATCAAATGCTAACTCTCGCCATATGTCTATGGCCCTTGCATAGTGACTGGCTTCATAGTACATAGTACCTACAAATAATTGGTGGAAATACAAAATGTCATTTTCAAGATCAATTTACACATTTTTTATTACAATGCTCACAATATATATATTTGATATATACAAATACTATATTTGACATGTTTTTCAGTATGAATATTGAGGAAAAATTTCATTTTCGTCATTTATGATGCTCTCACCACATGAATTTATATGCCCATATGTTTTCGAAAGAATGAGAATTTTTTTGTTTAGATCAATATCATGGTGAATGTGTTATGTATTCTTTTCAATTTTACCAGCTGTAAGCCTGCGGTAGCTCCAATAGCCTACTAATGTCTTTGATAAGTGACTTTTTAGCCCAAAGTGGCAGGGCAGATTTTTATTTACTCAGAATTACCACCTGTTATTAGAAGTGTTCTAAGCTATTGACAAACATGAGACAATGAAACTTGAAAGCCAAATTTGAAAAAAGGTCTTGTACATTTTTGTTATTACTCAACTACATACACACGCTAAGCAATTAACATTAGACAAACCTTTCAAACTTTTTTATGACACTGCTGTTTCTTATTACCGGGTATCTCATTATGTGTTAGAAAAACACAGACATTGTCATGTTTCCATATGGCTAAAACTTGAAGGCGTTGTCAGGCTTTTATACAATGTAGATTCATACAGAGAAACACAAGCTAAAACTTGAAGGCGTTGTCAGGCTTTTATACAATGTAGATTCATACACAGAAACACAAGCTAAAACTTTAAGGCGTTGTCAGGCTTTCATAGATTCATACATATTGCTTACCTTTGAGAAACATTCTGTTCATAGGAGTCTTCCATCTCATATCTTCTACAACATTAAATCCTAAGTCATTAAGTTTCATCTGAGTTGCAGACAGAAGTAAGACAACTTTTTGTCTCTTCAACACTAATTGACTGTCTAGTACACTTCCAGTTTCAACTGCTTTAGTTAATTTTGTATTCACTTTGTTATGGTAGTAGAGTAATTGTTTGTACAACATCTTCCAACTCAACATTAATCTGTAGATAAAACAATAACAGACTTCATTTTACTGTGGATCATGTGAACTATTTCAAACAAGGCATTTCAAACATTGGCCCATTTCACCTTCCATTCATCATTAACAATGGCATGAGTTATGTCATTCACTTCATATAGTGTAACAAAGCCATTTGTGTTTAATATGCATTTATGTTCTTCAATCACATATAATTCTGATAGAAAATGACTGCAAAAAAACAGGATTATGAAATTATTTTTACTACTTTTTTAAACTTTCTTCAATTCTCATAATTATTAGTCTGTAAGGTACGTTGTGACAGGGCGCCCTCACACATCAGCCAACCCCTCTCAAAGACAAGACCAGTGAGGGCAGAACAACACGATATATCTTACAGTATTCACAATTATATGTCGATTCTTAACTGCTTTGCACTTCTGTTTACCAAAATAGTCATAAAATGTTACTTGTCTTCTCTAGGAATAAATGGATTTAATATTCATGGAGCCAACTGCTGAGAAATATTGTAAACAGTTCCCTTTAGTCTTCTTTTATGGCAAGATATGTTGACATTACATGTATAATTCAAATCAAATAACTTGATCTACCAACACCTAATATACAAACACTCCAAACTGTCAAAAACAGTGATTTTTGAATCTTAAAATTTTTCTCTTCAAATTCATTTTTATAATTTGTAGTCTGGCTGGGAATAATTTTGCATAAAAATTGACCAAATGCAGCAAACTGTTACAGTAATGATAATACAGAGCGGGATAGAGCAAAGACAGTGGTAAGTATAAGTTATGTACTTTTCCCCGTTTCATTGCATTTCAGTAACTGTATACATTCACATACCTCTTAGCTGGTGTGTGTTTTACAGACACCACATTCTCTGCTTCTATTTTCTGAATATCCAGTCCTTCTCTGACTTCCTGAAGCGAGTCTCTCAAACTCCTGGCACTAATGGACCCTCTTTGACTACGTGCAGAAAGTTGAACATCAAGGTCAAACTCGTCTTGTTCTTCTGGACTGATCTTCTTCCCCTGTTTTACTTCAATGCTGAAGAGAGCGCCCTCAATCTGATCTGATAAATGAAACTCCATTTCTGGGGTAAGACCGTCGACAGGTTTTGCCTTGGGGAACCAGCTGTAGATGGCATTCAGGGTCTTTTCTGAATACAGTAGTATATGATAGCAACAAGTTAGGACATCACTGTACGACTGGCTGCTGTCTGACTGTAATAGAGTTTGTACAACACCTATAATCAGTTGAAATGCATAGGTAGATGCATATTGATGTACAGTGTCCCATTTCAGTACACCTAAAGCTTGTCTAAGCATAATTAATATCTTGTACGTATCTGGTGAGGTTGCCACAAGTTTGTGAATTCTTTGTAGCAGGTCCTTAGCATCCATTGAGTCTTTGCCTGACATCTTTCTACTGTGATCTGTTTTCACCATCAGTTCACATAGTTTCACCATACTGTCCACTGTGATAGTCATAATCTTGTCAAGGTGTCTTGTCCACATGTCGCTATGAGACACACCTAGCGACCATGCTGCTAGCAGTGAACTTTGAGCACTATGTAACAGCTTGCTGGTAGTGACATCTTTTTCTCTCATTGTTCCAAGACTATCTCCAGTCCTGCTTAACTTTGAATTCTCATCATAGCTTACTCCTTCATCTGCACCACCAAAGAATAGCTTGCCCTCATCCAGCTGATCAAATCCTTGGAATTCACTGGGAGACATGGAACTTCCAGTACTCATTCCCATAGTGTCAGCTGGAGTTTCAAACTCATAACGCACCCTGCGTTGTTCTCTTGGAAGACTTTGCATCATGTGATCAAATTTCAACGTTGGGATCAACATCCCTTTCAAATTACACTGTTCAGAGACTTTATTCAGTTTAAGTCTGACTTCAGCTAGTAGTGTTTTCATCAGATTGGTACAGGACGTATCCTCAGGAAGTTGTACTACAGTGACTAGGTAGCCATCAGAACACAGAAACATTGGCAAGGAAGGATGGGTAGATACAGAGAATCTCTGCTTCATGATATCACCAGTGTCTGACATAACTGAGTTGGTGGGTGATGGCTGGTCTAATCTTTGCTCTATCTCAGTTATCCTGTCTTTCTTAGTTCTGTGAGAAGAAATGACATGAGTATGTTAGATCTGTTATCTTGTCCATCTTTGCACTGTCAGTGGAAATGACATGACTATGTTAGATCTGTTATCTTGTCCATCTTTGCACTGTCAGTGGAAATAACATGATTATGTTAGATCTCTGCTATCTTGTCTTTCTTAGTTCTGTGGGTTGAAATGACATGACCATGTTAGATCCTAGTTATTGCCTTGGGGAACCAGCTGTAGATAGCATTCAGATAGCATCCCAGTTTCACTCTAAATTATAATACCTTGTCTTACATAGGGACATCTACCTGGCTTGTGTACAGTGAAATGGATGAAAAAATTTGGTAACATCAAAGAGACCTTCTATACAGACAAAGCAACTTATTACTTACGTGACGGTGATCAGTGGATGAAATGGTAGAAAGAAATCAGGTCCTAGTTCTACAGAGCATCCTTGACTCTCAATTCGGATTGGTTCTCCAAGTCTGGTTAACAAGACCACGGAACCCATCTTTGTTATACAGACCAGAAACAAATCATCAGATGTCCATTTCATATCAGATATCCAGTATGTTCTGAAAGAGACAAAATTCAATATCATTACTGTAGTATGCAATAGTGAAGATTTGTGAGACATGCTAAACATTTAGTTCTGAAAGTGCATTTCACAGAATTCCATGCACAGGATGTCCTGTGTAACATTGTATTTATAAAAAAGAAATTAAAAAGTGCAGGAAACACTGTCTGTATGACTTTCAACTAAGCATGATTTAAAATCGTATGACGTATTGGTATTACCATTCCTTTTACATTGTACACTGATTTCAGAAACTATTCAGTTTACTATTGTCAATATTATATTATTTCAGAGATGAAACGTTTACACCTCTATAATCTGACTCAGTGTATAAGTAGTGATAAAGAAATATAGAAAACTCCAGTGTTTACTAACCTGGCTAGTTTAGGAGGTGGGTTGGGTGCTTTAGTACCACTACCTTTCAGCTCTGATACCTGTGCCATTGATGACAGCAATGATACAAACACTATTCTGTTGTTGTGAGGTGATCTCTGATTGACAGCCACTGCTAGAGTCAATCCATTGTGAGCATGACAACTTGCCAAGGCACCACGAGAGAAGATTGGACGACATCCACGAACTATTCCCTCGATGGGTGTCTGGAAACTGTTCCATTCTACTGTGAAAGTTTCTTTGCTGTGAAAATACAATATTACAATTGGTGAATATTATCACCTCTATGGGTGTCTGGAAACTGTTCCATTCTACTGTCAAGTCTCTTTGCTGTGAAAACACAAACAGTATCATTGCTAATGATGTTTCTTTTCCTCTATAATGGGTTTCAAGTAAATATTATTTCTAATATCACCTGATACATACCTCTTTGTTTTGATGTCTACGGCTTCTAGCCATCTGAGAAGCACAGATGTGATTTGCAGTTTGTTACCATTGTTGAAGACATAAGAACACAAACAGCAATAACCAAGTACCTGTAAATGTTCAGATAAGTATACAATACTTTATTTGTCTGGGTTGTTCATTTTACAACAAAAAGGTAACCTGACTCAACTGTAACACAGAGGGTTAGAGGATGGAGTTGCACAAGCATCATTAGTTTATTTGTGAGACTGACAGATCAGCTGTTGTGGGTGTGGTCTAATCTCCCTTTCCCCAAACTGACAGATCAGCCGTTGTTGTGGGTGTGGTCTAATCTCCCTCTCCCCAAACTGGCAGATTAACCGTTGTGGGCATGGTCTAATCTCCCTTTCCCCAAACTGACAGATCAGCCATTGTGGACGTGGTCTAATCTCCCTTTCCCCAAATTGACAGATCAGCCATTGTGGGCGTGGTCTAATCTCCCTTTCCCCAAACTGACAGATCAGCCATTGTGGGCGTGGTCTAATCTCCCTTTCCCCAAACTGACAGATCAGCCGTTGAGGGCATGGTCTAATCTCCCTTTCCCCAAACTGACAGATCAACTGTTGAGGGCATGGTCTAATCTCCCTTTCCCCAAACTGACAGATCAACCGTTGTGGGCGTGGTCTAATCTCCCTTTCCCCAAACTGACAATTCAGCTGTTGTGGGCAACCTCCCTTTCCTGGACCAATGACATCATTACAGTTTACTTGTTTGTCTACGGCATTTTCCCCCACTCAGTTGAACTATACCCTAGAGTATGTTTTCACCCATTCCCTTCTGCAACAGGACATTACATTTCAATTTCAATTCTTCACAATTATTATTCATCATATATCAAACTCAACACAATGTTACAGTCTTTATAAAGATAACAAAACTTACTGAATCAGTGAAGAATGTAGCATCAATGGAGGTTTCTTTAGTGTGAGCTGTAGGTAACTTTGTATCTCTTTCTGGACCAATGTGTGACCAGGTTCCTTTCACTTCACCTTGTTTAGGTATGAACACATACAGACTAGATGGTGAATCTATCTCCCATAGAAACAACCGACTATGACCAATGACAACCAGTATCTTGCAACCATCATCAGATACAAAGACTAGTGGCTTTGGTGTATCTATGAAGTAACACAGCAATGATAAACATGAAGTGAAGTTGTATTGGAGTTCTATAATGAAATTCTATACTGGAATTTTATATTAGTCACTATGATTAAATCATATAGCAAAGAGGCTTGATAAGTTCATATACACTAACACCTTCGTGATCATTACTCTTAAAGGTACAATAAATTTCCTGCAATAGTATTTCACCTCATGACTAAAGGGTCAAAATAGGACAGGAAGGTCAACTTATTCTCACACATGTATGCATATCGTAATGCATGTGTAGCACATGGAGCAGAAGTTATGGTGTTGACTAAGAAATTGAATGTTCATTATTTTTATGACACACCTACAATGTATAGTAGGTGGTAGACTTCTATTGCAGGTACTGAGAATTAAAGTACACATTCACATACATTTGATTTGCTATACAGCTCATTTGATGGCTGGGCTCACCATTTTCTGAATTCTCTATACATATATTTCAAATTCCATGATTTGTATACACTATGGCAACGATGAATTGTGAGGAGAAATATTAATTATATTCCAGATACAGATGGAGTCATGATGGGTGAATGGTCAGAGTGGCTAGCTTGAAATCTGCAGGTTGCAGGTTCGAGCCCCACTGCTGTCATTTATTTCTGAATGGTTGAAGTCCTTAGGCAAGTTTTGAACCACGAGTGTGCTTCAGTCAACCCAGCTGTATAATTGGGGACCTCATAGGATAGAGGTTGCAATATGAATGCTTTAATCCTGTGTGCTTATATTTTACTTTTTATATTTTGCATTGCTAAATCGGTATTTTAATCGGATGGTGCAGTGGATTTCCCACTTGTCTTCGTGTTGTATTTATTTTGATGTTACATTGTATTTGGGGAGGCTGTGTAAACCAAGTCACATTTCCAATTTTTTATTGGACAAATAAAGTTTATTATTGTTATCATTATTACAGGCTGCAATAGGTTGTATGTCAAAAGCTCAATGCTAAAAAAAAACTTTGAACTGCTTGTGTGTTACAACCTTTGCAAATCACCTACGCAGTGTATATGTACTTACTAGAGATTTCTTTTTTAAAGGTACTACTACTAGGGGACATAAGGAAGTCATGTCTTTGTGGCTGCTCCCCCGGTGACCTTGCTTTATACCTAATATTTGTTGAATATGAGATAGACCAGTACAACGCACAAACATGTAGGTTTGACAAAAGAGTTTTGTAACAATGCCTACAGACAATATCCAGACAAGCACACATATCTTCATAATGCATGTAATGGCTATGTTGAGTAGGTTCAAAAAGTTCTGTTGTAAGGTTGAAGGTTATGGTATACTAGTACATCATGATTGTTAAAACTTCACAGTTTTAAATAATGACTTTCAGGATCTGGTTTCAAATATTATATTATGCACAAAACTACTCAGTAATCTACATATATGTCTTTATAGCAATAAGGACACAGTTGTGTCTGAAAATTCTCTGAACTTTAATACAAAGGGGTGTTTAAAAAGTATTTTACTTTGACAGTCTGCATCATGTGTAGGGTGGGACAATACTAGGCATGGAGGAAGGCCAAATCACCTGGATGGATTATAGCAATATACATAAGTATAATCAAGCCATCAGACACTAATATGACGGCATTGTATCTACTCACAATATGTATTATTCATTAAAATTGATTAAATATAGTGACTGACATTGCTCCCTTGTTATGTTAATTATAATACATGTACATGTATCAACAATATCTGTGTGAATTGTTGCATACACATTTTGACAAAGCACTCGACATTTATCTCAGTGGTATGTGTGAATATGTATTACTAGTTGGTGTATAGCTTATTGATAGTCTATGGTTTATTGCAGCTATATAGAAATGGTATAAAAGGTTGCCTCACAACAAAATATTCACTTACTGTAAATTTGAATATCTGACTGTATAGAACTTTACAGAGGTCAATGACAGTAGTGTTAATATCAAAACTTACACGCAGTGTGCCCTCTAAGCATGCTAAGCTAATTTGACAAGCCACTGACACACACAATTCCTAGTGACTGATGCACCAAACGTTGGTGTTCCCCTATCTCTTACTATGTCACTGGTGACTCGCAAGAAATGCCAGTTTTTATCATTTTGGACTCATAACAACAAAATTTGGCTATCATTAGATGGCACACTGCATGCATGGTTGGATAACTCCTTTTGAAGTAAATTTGTACTATCTAACCTAAACTATTGACTGTATAGCACTAGGGTCATATCTTTTATATTGTCACTTTTGTGTAATAAACATTTGTTAGGCTCTGGCTACTGTGAAAGTGAATAAAATAAATGTAATCTTTGTACTACATAGTAAAATGCTTGGATAGTCCTACTTTCCTGTTTCCTAGTTGATAAAGTGGTTGTTGATCCAATTTAAAAAATGACTACTTTTAGTTCAAATGCCAATGTGACTATACACATAGTCAGTTGATATAAACGTATCTAGGTGTATCCTTGTTGCCAGGAGTAGTTAATTTCAAATGGTGGATGAAATTCAACAAATATGATGAAATTAAAATACTGTCAATTTGTCAAAGAGTGAAACTGACAACCAATCTAATATCACCTCCCGGTCCTTTTGTGTATATGGCCTACATTTTATCAACTTAAAAATCAAATACTGCTTACTGTGACAATTTTGACAGTAGTCTTTCTGTGTAGGCAATTACTTGCACCTAATGAGTGTTTGTTGACATTGGAATGACGAATGGTACATGGCGATATAGAAAGTATAGCAAGTCATGAGTAGAAATAGCTCATAGAATCTAGAATATTAACATACATTCATGTAGAAAATAATTATTACAAACGTTCAATGAACTATATTATTATGTAGCAATTAATATTTAAGTCACTCGACAACCATTTATGAGTAATTTTACATTGAAATACCTAATTACATTAGAATATAAATTACTGTAGAGATAGTCAATATCTAATAAGGTATTTATCATACTTTGGTGACCTTCACTCTTACATGCACATAGCTATGTCATAGACACACTGCTTGTCTACACACTGTGTACAATCCCTTTGTAACTATTTTGATCTCAAATACCCTTAAATTCTAGAATTGTTATAATAGTTACAATATATTATAAATATTTTCAGTCTTTGATGAGTGATATATTTTCTTTCTGTACTTTCAGAGGTAAATAATTTGAAGGTTTATTTCACTGTAATTTATACTATTTTTAATTCATAATAACATGGGTTTTTTATTTTATTCAATTAAAAATTGATCAAGGAAATACCCATGAATGCAAAATTGATTCTTAAAAGTGTAGGAGTTGGTGGTAACTGTATATCTAATTTTCATTGGTTTCATAGAGTATACACAATGATTGTTGAAATAATTTCCTAGTTACAGCACAATATTTGAGGTCAATTCTAAATTATAAAATAGACCCGACAACCAATAAGTATGGTGTACTGAGGTGTCTGTTACCAGGCAGTGATATTCCCATAGAAAGGTATGCAGATATGTGTTACCCAAAAGTCTAACTTTTTCTTGAAAAAAAACCCTAAACAAGGGTCAACTTTTCATCTGAAAATTACCTAACATGCATGATCATGGGATCATGGGAAATGGCGCCATGCTTTAGAAATACCCCAGACTGGATGATTGTAACTGGAAATCCCTAACAAAGGATCTGTTTTTGGATTATACTTGGGTAGATGTTTTAAACTTGGGCTTGACAACCCTGCATGAAAATGTGTACTAGTCAAACCAAATTTGATTTCAAGTTCACTATCAAATGCCATTCTTACAACTTACCAGGTTCTTTGGAATCTTTTGTCTTAACAACGACATGTGTTGCTAGGTCCGGTAAACCTTGTATTGTACGGATTAGATCCTTGTCTCTGTGCCATATGAATAAATTACCAGAATGCTGCAGACCAACCAGGAACTGACCTAAAAATGCATCAAATTGTAATAATGTCAGTTATAAAGCAAGAAGCTAAATTTTGTTACTATGCATATAGCAATAAAAATAGAATAAAGTGGCTGCAGCAGTTAGTCAATATATTTGCTGAATTGATTTGGTAAGCGTTATAGATGACAATGAACTTCAATTCGGAGTCCGTACACGATTTCTTTACAAATAGATGTGGTATTTGAAATCATACAGTGAGCTCTAACCTCTATCTAGAGATACATGTACATTATAGCTGGCAGGGCGTTCACCTTTCAGGCTAGAGATAGCATCACCATTATGGCTAATGGTGGGGGAGGGTGTGGAGGATGTGGGATGAGAAAATTACTACTTTGGCTAAGAACAATCATGTCTGTCTTTACATTGTACATGTATGCAGTAAACACTGCCATATGGATAAGATATATCTCGTCAATCATTCCAGGAATGAACTCCGGGGTCTATATAGAAACTGAAGCTTTGCTATGCTTTCCAAGGGCTAGTGTTTTGATGACCTCTCTCTGACCTGCTGACATTGCCACTGTCCATAACACATAAAATATAAAGTAATAGTCTAACATTGTAAAGACATTCTGAAGTATTGCTTTACATCCACAAAGATCAAGAACAATCTCATTATTTCAACCGAGTCTGTTCATCAAGTTAGACACTTCTTTCTACATGTAAAGGAAACTGGTATAAAGGCAGTTTCCATCCCATGTCACGACATCAAAACCAAAGAAAGATACATGTACACTGACAAATGAAATTGTAAAATATAAACCTAATACATTTAATCTTTAATAAAACATATTTTCTTCTCACAGAACAGTCAATGCCACCTCTATAACTGTGTTAACTTAAAACCACTATAGAGAAGTGGGTTCCATTCTGCAATTTCTCACAATCGACACATTATAATTCTCTCCGATGCTAAAGTATGACCAATTGAGAACTTCCCAACCTCGAAAATCCGAGGTTAGTTAATATGCTAAGCTGGTAGAAATGTGTTAATTGGCCTCATCATCTATATCAACAGAAATAAAGAAGTGTCGGGTATTTGCATAATCTTCTTTTCCATCTTTTCATTGTATGCATGGTGCGCTCAGACCACTATAGAAAGTTGTCTTGCTGCTAGACGTTCGGGCTTCTCCCGACGAAGTTCGCTGTGATGGCGAACGCCCATCCTTGTCGTATTGTAAATTTCGGAATAACACCTGAGGTCTAGCAGCTAGACTAGGACATGAGTAGCTGTGGCCAGATTCATAGCAAGTATTTATAGTAGGAGCACAGAAACTTCAAAGGCTTATTTATTCTTTATTGTTTAGTATAATGTCGTAGCGTTATTTTACAAATTGTGACGCGAACTTGGCCGCTTTATAATGAACACGCAGGACAATAACCACCTTAGCTCTGAAATATGATTTGAGAACTCTCTGTCAGCAGTTGTGTCGCAGTTCTCTGAGTGCACATTTCCAAACTTTGACCCGTCATTTTTACACCTGACCCCATGAAGACGCGACATTACACAAATATCCATTATCGGATAAAATCTGATTTAAGACTCTAGGTTAGATGCTTGCTATGATTCACTTTTTATGATATTATCCTATAAAAAGTACTCTGTACGTGCGAAGAGTAATATTAGAGTCTAAAATTCGATTTTGTTGGCGTCTGTCAAATCGCTACCTAGTCTTGCTGCTAGATGTTCGTGCTTTCTTTCGATACTAATTACTATAAGCGAACGAAGTTCGCAGTGAGGGCTTGCCTTGGATGTTCCATCCTCGATAGCGATGTTCGGTCGTGTGTCGTATTGTATCGGAAGAACATCCGAGGTCTAGCAGATAGACTAATCGCTACCATGAAAAGAGGCCAATGGTTTGCGTGATGTTGAAAATAAAACATCCATATGATTATTATATTGAAACGGCTTAGTGAATACACACAACTAGCACTATAAACGGAGATGTGTTCCAACTCAGACTCAGACCACTAATGAATATTTTCAGTGATCTGAGGTTACATAGACAAGGAACGCAAAATTGCAGTCCCGTGCTTTTAAGTTTTATAATGTTTTGCACTCGCAAATCCGTGATCAAAGAAAGTACACTTGCTATTGAATCCAGGATGAATAAATTTAAACGTTGTAAACCTTTCTCGAATATATTCTGACAGTGATGTTGAATTTGAGGGAAAATTCTGTTTGACAATAGAATAGACTAGCCAAGATTACTGACTACATAGCTCTTCAATGTAACTTGTAAGTGTGAGCAGTGAAGTGAAAACAGCTAGTGTACTTCCCGTTTCTCGGACAAGGCAACATTATATCGCCCTTCACATGCTATTGTTTGTAATTGATAAAACAAAAGGCGTTCTATGGAATATCATATCCCTTCGTCGCTAAAACTAACAGAGACGAGAAAATGACGGAAATGCAAGTTATCGAACATTCAGGACAAACACCTTTTTCAGTTAGAAAAACTTCCCTTTTTGAAATGGAGATTAGTCCCCAGCATCATTTTCACAAACCTGCGAAGAGGCCTTGATTGACACAACATTGTACAGTCATGGACAGAGTCTATCTGAGAGACATTCCTTACTGTTCACAAATACAGACATTTCTACTAGGCTACATCCATTTCGTAGGGTCTATGATCCATCTCAGACCGGTTGACCACTAGTGGTCTGAGGGTCCATGTCGCCCTGCTTGCATACAGAGTAAGTCGCCTACAAAGAGACAGTTGTGAAACCTGGGCTTACCTGAAATGCTAGTATAGTAGTAACTAAAGATTTAACGCATCTGTGTTCAAATATCAGCAATAAATCGACTATTTAGTAATTTTACCTCAGCTTGTCTACAAAAGTACTAGTCCCAGTCCGGAGGACCAGAAATCCCGAAATCACAAGTTCAATCGTAAAATTTATGCCCAAGCGGACGCCCGATCAAATGTGGCGGAGTTTGTAAGGCGGGACTTTGAAATCAGTCGGAACTGGAAAAGTTCCGATTTCGACACCTTTTGTGATCGTACCAGCGACTACTATCGTCAAAAAGATGTAAAATGAGTACATATTCGACCGATTGCTAATATTTGATAGCTTTATAAAAAAAAATTATATGTAATTATTTTGTTATTGGTGCGAAAGTATTTTGTTTTCGCACTCGCTATAGGACGGTTACTTTTCGTAGGACGGTGTTGAGCGAAACGCGTGCACCGTATGTAAGCAGGACTGTGATCCATGGTACAACATCTGAGCACAGACAAGGAACACAGTTTCTTGTCTGTGATCTGAGGTACAACTACTGACCATTATCGGATTGAGAGGTGTCAACGAGTTCCAGCAAGATGCTTAGTTTAGACAAACAAGTTTTATTTACACATAGCCCCAAAGCATAGGCTGGTGGCGTTATTCACCATATGGGTACAGGTGTAAGAAGGTGCTAAAAGGTGTTACTTTTAGCATCGGCAGAATTGTAATGAATTCATAGTGAGTTACACCTAGTGATCACCATGTACTACCGAGGCATTTGCTACACAGTAAGCTCAAACTGACGATTTCTCAAAAACAAAATTGGAAATATTTCACAATAATTTCTTGTGTTATGACCATCCGTCATGACTTCAGTGTTTAATACTTGAATACATGTCAGTGATATCATATATACATAGTGTAGACTATCCTGTGATATAATGATGTGTGTTATCCTATCCTTTGCAGCTGTACAGCAACACAGACACACGTACATGTCAGATGATTCAGGAATGCCAGTAACTTACACACTTAATGAGTGTTGAGGTCAAAGTTTAACAAACATCATTTGATCCTGTCATAACCTGTTACTGTTCACTTCAAACTTTATTTCTCAAAGAATATATTCAAGCCAGCTCATAAATTATTTACTTCAATTCAACATTTCACTGAGATTCTTCAATACATAATTTCATCATGAACCATGCAATTCTACGTAACCAAACTATTTGATGGGACAAGTCTTCTTGTTTAGTGGGGTGAGCAAATTCACAGTACTGGTGACACAAACTGAAGAACAGCGCTAGTCCCCCAGGCTAGTCCCTTCAAAATATTTGAGTTACTTAAAACAGCATGGTTTGTGACATTCAATTCAATGACAGTCTATATGTCCATTTAATCTCACACAGGCAAGACCTTTCAGCAAATATATTGAAACAAAATAGAACTTAACTTTAAAGAAATAGAATACATAACAAAAACACAAAATACACAAAATTAGGAAGAACATACAACAGCAGTGACAAAAAAAATTAATTTGAAGAAAAAATGTGTATTACTATTGTACTCAGTACTAGCTCAAAATATTACAACACAAAAATTTAGATTTATACTTGTCCAATTCAAAGGTCAACAAATTTGACCTTGAATTCTACAAGGATAAAACACATATTGTATACATTTACCAAATTAACCTTTTCTTTTTTCCCAAGGTATTGGAATGCTTGGTCAATAAAGTTTGACCTTTGACCTTTATGTTTTCTGTAGAACGTGAATATCTATAGATAATACTAGGGTATTAGAAGGGACTGAGGGTTTGTTGATGTCTTTACAGTGATTTCCATCCCATAATTTGTTAACTACATTAGAGGATAAATTTATTTAACCTAACAATGTAGTCTTTAGCTATGAATATGATGACTCTATCCCGGACTCTATCATTATTTTCAAGGGTCTTGTTTGGTGCCAATCTGATTAAAATCTTATGTGGTGAAAGCGGCTAAATATTTTATTTACCTCTATTTCCATCGTTTTGTGTCATTTATTTTTGTTCGAGTGATTGCCACCTGAATCAGATTGGTTTGGTGCTGGTATACTTTACTCTTTTAATTCAGTGTATTCTGTATGATTCTATTCGTTGTTCAAATGCCAAGCTAACTAGATCAAAGCTAACATGTCCAAACATACAATACTTGTTTCTGTATAGACATAAAGCTATTAATTATGACTACCACTTCTAGTATTGCAATATGGTATTCACTATGTGGAACCACATTGTCAGCAATAATGAATATGAACAAAACAACATATAACAGTAGACATAAAAATATGTATTGATACAAAAACACACACACTGTATGCAGTCTATACAAAATGCATTATAGTAGGGGGCTACAGTAGGGAGCCTTGTGCACTACACTCTACTGGGGCTGGCTTCAAATGAGGGAGCATAATGCATGACAACTGCCTGAATGACCTAGATAGGTGATACCAATGACCTTTGCCCCCTGATAATAGACAGAGATAATTGCATGTCCTGGGCTGACATTTATTCTGAGTGATCTCACAGTCTGCAGTTATGTAAATAACTTGCACTCTGTGGAAGTAGACAGTAGTCAACCCTGACTGCGCATTACGTATCTACCCCATGTAAACAACTAAGCACAGCATCATCCAGCAGACATCTAGATCTACTAGAATTACACATGCATCGTCATCATACATTTCTTGGTCTCCTTTAACACTACCCAACTTATAGCTCTCTGATTAGAATGCCAAGTCCTAAAATAAGTGTGACAAAATTAGTCTTTCAGACATTTCTCTTCTATTATTTCTACATTTTGCATGAAATGTGTCGATATTCCACCTAGGTTACATTCAAAAGATGCATCATTCATCAAGTCTCTGCGTTGAAGTCCCATTAAATAATCCATTGGACCCAAGAACACTTCAGATAAACGGAATTTCAGATAAACATTTGGCTAAACAACATTTGAATGTATATTTGCATAAATATTGAATATACACATTATTTTATTATATGTTGTTTATCAATACCTAATACTAAATTCTGGCAAAATTATATATCCATAATATTTGGAACTGACATGCACACAGCAATGTCAGTTTAACCCTTTCATTCCTAGAGACGACATTGGAATAAATAGAAACTTGATTGTAAGAACATTTTCTAAAATTTAAGAATATTACTTCATTGGGAAGAAATATTTCTTGAATTCTGGTCTAAAATAAGTTGATCTTTTTCCAAAAATTACAGAGAAACAAGAATTTTTGTTCAAAAATTTTGGCGGGAAAGGTTCTAGTCCTGAAAGGGTTAAGTGGATATCATTCTCAATCTTTTTCTTTGTAAAACCAAAGTGGAATAAGGGAGCTTGTCTCATTGAGTTGAAAACAAGCTGCAAAGACAAAAACACTTATGTCACAGGTATCTTTTGGCTGTACATGTAACTAGAAAAACATAGGAGAATAATGTAATTACATATATACCTGTTCAAGTTTAAATTAAGAAAATTTGGGAAACTAACAATTCTGACTGTTTTGACTCACATTTGAACACTGCAAAATCCATAACACTGACCTGAATCTCTGTGACACAGAATGACCAGATTATAAATTTCACATTTTCTGTTACTTTATAAAACCAAGCTCAGCTGATGAATCTCTTTGGAACTTATAACTTGGCTTACAAATGACATAATTTATAAAAAGTTATAAAACCAAGTTGTAAGTGGTTGTTATTAGCTTTAGCTAATGTAGAATTCTCAGGAAGCTGTCCCAATGTAATTCTAATAATAACACTATTTCTGTTGAATGGGTGGGTGGCTATGGGTGGGTGGGTAGGCAGCTAGGTACACTGTAGATATGTTGAAAGTTAGGTGGGTATGAACTCTTACATGCATATATATATTTTGACTTACCATTTGGTGAAGTAGCAAGAACTGTTGCATTTTCTAGATGTGGATGAACTTTTGGTACTTTCCGTTTAGTTTTACCACTAGGAACATATAATACACTCAGTCTGCGGTTGTCCATCAAAAATAAACTTTCTTTTTCCTGGAAAAAATAATGGTGACACATGTTTTAGCGGAATATGCTGCTTTGTTGGGTGGGATTGATGTGATATCTGGTGGTAATGGAAATGGAAAACTGACATTGTAATATTTATGAAATGCTTACTGTCACCAAAGACATTGTGTTTAGATGTTTTAAAATACTGTAAATTAATTTTACACAGATGTTACCAAACCAGAGTACTAGTGAGTCTCAAATAGGTGACACGATGTTTCTTACATCTCATGCAGCATTTTTTGTCACGAATTACACACAAACAAAATACAGGCACCAATAGTGTGTATGCACATGAAATGTTACATTTTATCTCACTGTCTGTAAATACAAATGAACAGTTTTGAGTTTGAATCTTCCTTGTTTCATGTGACAGTGATGGTGATTTGTGTTCACAGTGAGATAAAGTGTGGCATTTCTATGTGCCTGCACCCTATCATTGTATTTCATTTTATGCAATATGTAACAAAAACCACTTGAGTAGTAAAAACCATCACACTGAAACTCTATAGTCACTCTAGTCATAGACAATGGAAATCATCACTAGGATCATGATTTCTTTCCCTAGTACACGTCTCTTCTCCACTATCTATGCTCTGGTTTGGGAATATGTGTTTGAGTTTTAGGTGCTGGTTTTATTGAAAGTTTGGATTTTGTGAAATAGAAAAGTATTCTCCTTACAAATATAATTTAAGTTATCAAGAAGGAAATCTACCTAAGACAAAATGAGATAGGAGAAGTCTTTCCCTAATCAAAAATCCTTTCAAATAGTCTTTTTATCAAGTTTTGAAGTATTTCAATGAATGTCGCCATGGCAATATAAACCATAGGATTAAAATATTGACCCTGACTATTGGCAACATGCCAACTATTTGACCATACTTCTCCTGTCCCTGCTATAGTCTTGTGAACCATGTGTATACAAATGGTTAGTTTACTAGTATCACTGTACACGTGCCTTATTATTGTCATAATTTGTTAATGGGCGTTCAGAGTCAGACAACATATGGCATGATGCACAGATACATAAATGTAGTTATATTATCAGGAGTATATTTTAATCGAGATAAATACATGTTAAAATGTATTTTACAGACCCCAAAGTAGAAAATAATAAATGCATCAGCAATACACTGTAACATTGTAAAGATATTGTATAAAAACAGAACATGGCTAAAAAAACAAAAATATAACCTACACTAGTGAACACACATTTATATTTTAATCGTAAAGTTGATCAGTCTGAGTTTAACTCTGATTTGTTAAAATACCATACAACAACTTATAAATTTATGAAATATCTTATTAGGTTTATTTAATTATGGTTGCTTAGAGATAAACCCTGACACAAAAATGTGTATTTCAATAACATGGAGGAATGAAACAAATTTTAAGATATTTTTTAAGGCAAAATGCTATAACACAATTACACTTCATAAAATTTGAAATTATGTTTGCATAATGAAAGTAGAAATCTGTATGAATTAATTACTCAGTAGTAAATTATTTCTGGATTTATATAACTGGGATCATCCTGTTTTCCTAGTATTTACGTTTCTGTCTTATGACATGAAAGATTTTGGAATTTCCTGAAATAATTCATGGCTACAGGAAATCAACATTTGTTGATGGCTGTCTCCCTAGAAAGTGAAAGTACTATTGATTGTCATTGGCTAAAAGTCTGATAATGAAGGCTAATTCAAATAAATCTAATGAAGTATTTCATTGAAAAGTAAACATACATTTTTGTACATGTATTCCATAGAATCAAAAAATGGACAAAGTAGAAATATTTGCTATTACTAGTCTAGCCTTGATTTGTATGGACTTCCTACAGGGTCTACTTAATTTTGAAGTGATGCAACAAACAAACAAACAAACAAACAAACAAACAAACAAACAAACAAACAACACAAAGAAAAGTTAAAACTCTTAGCAAAATGTGAAGGCCCAAAAAAAGGTCTTCATGACTGAAATAATGTTGATGATTTAACTTTCAACATTATTTTGCTAATATGTTCTTTCCACTATTAAAGTTAAAGTCTCTCTTCACATCACATTCTTGTACATTTTTTAGGGTGTGTAACTATTTTTAAATTGGTGAAAACAAAACCAGAGCTGAATGTGTAATTGTGAATCCAAGTGCCAATGTACTGCTCAAATCTAACTCATTTTATGTTGTGGTGGTTATACCGTTAAAATGTGTAACTGAATACATGTACCATTTTTAGACATTGGTATTTATACAGATAATACTTAAATATATCACTACAAAACGTACGGCATAAAACTTACAGAGCAGGTTGCCATCAATCTGTCAATATCTGTTGACATACACAGTACATACTACTATGCCATTGTATGCCATCACTATCTCAGTATTTGTTGCATATGGTGCATAATATCAGAGAATTCACAATTGTAATTGACACACAGTTTATGGGAGCTAACTTTCAATATTTAGTCTTGACTGATTTGGGTCATCAGATGTAGTACATCTACTAATACAAATGTGTCAACATTGCTTCAACTTATCACCCACCTGTCCTAACCATGCTAAATGAGGCCATGGTTTTTTCCTCTTGATATTAGTCGATGCAAGAACTTCCAACTTGATGTGCATATTTCCAAAGTGATTGCCCACACTGTTGATGAAATATCACGCAGAAAATATATTCGGTTTAGGTTGCATACAAACACACAGACACCATTGTCGAAGCAGACTGTACTGGATCGTAAGTGTATAACACTGAACAACGGAACTGTAACGTTACACCACTGTAGTGTGTTAACAAGTCATCACATGTCGTATTATCAAGGCGCCCAAAATCCAAAGTGATCGTCCTAAAGTATTGGCGTCGGTGAGGGAGAGACACGCTATGTGTGCTACGTTTGACACAAATCTACACCGAAAATATGTACGCTATTGTGTATTTGACGAATAGTCGCAAGTGACTCAACCCTTCTTCATTATAAATGTAACGATACAAGTCAAAGTTCGTACATAAAGTTCACATCGGTCACGACCAAAACAAACGGCTGAAAGTACTATAGCTGTATATACTACACCTTAATGCGGGTCAAGACAGCATTCCTTTCTGATTCAAAAAGTATTGGCATCGATCGAAATCGTATGAACATTACCGATTTACAAATAAAAAATTTGAAAACGCCAAACTTCAAATGTTTCTGTTTGTGTAGTCCGCCATTTTGACGTATTCAAAAAGGCCCTCTAACTTGTGTAATCTTTTACAGTATGCAAGAAACTTCGAAGAAAGTAAAAAAAAAAGTTGATAAATATGATTATTGCTTTTACTCAGTTATATTTTATATCCAAGACAAAATATAAAAATGCAGCTATTGGTTTATAAAAATGAATTGTAAATATTGTTCAAAGGCAGCCATATTAGGGATTAATCTTGCTCCCGAGGTTTAGTTTGGTTGGATGCAGACATCGGTCTTCGTGAATACTCGAAATATTTTTATCAAGTGCTCTAAAGTATAACACCAGCATGGCCGACTTTCTTCATATCTTTGACGAGGCAGCAGAATGGATCGCCAAGTTACCGATGTTTCCATTATTTGATACTGCTCACTTTATCTTAATGACTGCAGCTGTGAGGCAAGATGCTGGCATAGGTGAGATGCCATTAGATACACAGGGCCATGGCCCTTTTAAAGTGTTAGCATTGTTATCACAAGGGCATGCATTATGTAATGCATGTAAACACAATCTCTAATTTTGATTATAACGGAGTAAGGAGGGTGCCATCTACATCAAGGAATAATCCATGAAAATGTAATACCAAAAAAAGTTGCATGTATACATACTTGCTAACATCACGATTGTCACACAGTGTGGTATTGTTAGTTTTAAAGTATGATATAATATTTGTACAATTTGTAATTTGTCAAAGTAAATTATGTCTTTACAATGCATTGTAATACAGATTCACACATTATTGTGGCCAGTGATTATATGACATTGAAGTCAAAACTTTTTTATTTTAAATCATTTTTATGTATACTCATGAATAAGATTCGCCTGACATTGTAGTTACGTAAACTCCTAAAAAAAATCACTTGACTGTTTAAAACACTCAAGTGAATTTTACAGGAGTATAGTAAAATCAGTTTATTTTATGAATGCTAATTTTGGTTATAGGTTTACATGTGTAAATAATAGACAGTCCTGCTTGCAGACAGAGTACAGTACTCAGTTTTGACAATGTCCCTAAAAAGGATAGCGTGTTTATGGCGTCGAATGGCTGGCTCAAAGATGAGTGTTTTCAGAGTCATTCAGTACCATAAACAGGCTATAAAACGGAGAGGGACATTGTCAGGACTGAGTCCCAACTTACTGATGCAAGCAGGACTAAATCATAGATAGCCTACAAACAACTGTGACATTGCATACTCTGTGTGTGTGTGTGTGTGTGTGTGTGTGTGCATGTGTGTGTGTGTGTGTGTGTGTGTATGTGTGTGTGTCTGTAGATATATATATTATATCTCAAACCACTAAATAGAGTGGTCTGAGATTACATGTATATTTTTCTAGACACATTTTGACACACACACACACACACACATACATACACACACGCATACATACATACATACATACATACATACATACATACATACATACATACATACACACACACACACACACATACATACATACATACATACATACATACATACATACATACATACATACATACACACACACACACATACATACACACACACACACACACATACATACATACACACATACATACATACATACACACATACATACACACACACACACACATACATACATACATACACACACACACACACACATACACACATACACATACATACACATACACACACACACACACACATACACACACACACACAAATAAGTATACACTCGCATACACAATTCAAGGCAAAAGTATTTGATTCAGTTGGAAACATCATGCCTCTAATCTGATATAAAATATACTGATATAATTAAATAGAATTCTGATTGATTATTGGAGGCAAATACTATATGTTTAAAAGAGTTAAGTACATCAAGTTTAAAGAAATAAATTTTAGAATATATTCCAATCTAATAATTCCTTTTACCCAGATGTCCACATATACCTACATACTGTTGTTCTTGTTTTTACTCTTAACTGTACAAAAATAATATCTTGATGCCAAATCTTTTATGTAACATCTGTTTATAGATGGTTGTATTGTTGTTATAGCTTCTCTCTCCATTGTACTAGAGTGTTGTTACTAGGGAAACTTAAAGTAGAAACTCAAAACAAGATAATGGACTTGTTGGTGAGTCATTGCAAATTTTGACCCAAACAGGTGTCTTTAACTTTAATGATAAGGCCTAAAAAATTGTGTGGTTCCGATTACGCTCAATTTTAGAATAGGTGGGGTAGGACTTTTTTATGTGAGTGTTTAGTTCAGGTAGTTATGTTTTCTGTTCTTTTCCATGTGGATTCTGTGTTATTCGTTTCTTCTCATCAGATGTACAGCCATTACAGATTGGAAGAACAGTATAATTTATATTGTCTCTTTAAGTTGATGTCAGTTTCCACATCCACTATTTCACATGAGACTTCACAATTTTTGCAATTTTATTATTGTTTTCTCGAATATGTAATAAAAAGTACAGGGTTGGCTGTGAAAAACTAGATGGGGTCGGGTAACCAAAACCAAACAATTATTATTTTTTTTAGGCCTGACTTCTGTTAGAGAATTTTAATAATGATAATACGTTTTTATTGACCTTTGAAATAGTAGCATAAGTTAGGTGAAGAGAGAGAACAAAAGCTTTAAAATAAAATAATGGAATATTTATTCAAATTTATGTTTTAAAATAATTGTCCCTTTCATTTCATGAATTATTAATAAATCAGAAAAATGTCATTGCCCCGCAGTTTTGGTTCTTGATCTGACTACCATACAAGTATACCTGTCTTGCCAGAAACAATAATCTATTTCTCCAATTTACTCTGATAACACAAAAGAAACGCTAGTTAGTAACTGAATTGAAAAAGTACAAATTGGTTTATTGTTTATTGTTTATTGAATTAACATTTTTTTGGTTAACTGTATTTTTTTGGTCAACTGTACAGATTTGCTTCATTTAGTTTTTATTTTTATTTTTTTTGAGGATAGAATTTTCAAGAAGGAATCCACTATCATGCTGGTTATGTTGTATGCTATCCTGCTTTGCTGGTGGTGTCTTGGCCAACTTTCTGCTTGGAGCTCCTATCTTGAATGCCTTTGAAAACCAACAAGCAGTAGGACTTGCCACATGTATTTGGTAAGTTAAAGTGATGTGCTAGTTTTTGTAAATAGTGCCCTCCCACACTGTACTTTACAAGTACTTTACAGTCATTATCCCTAGCATGGACCTATAATGGCACAACAGCCCATTATACTTTCTTAACTCCCTGGGAATCATATACAATTCCTGCTTTATTTTATTAGCAAACAGGATGAAATCCTTCACAAAGCAAGCTCTATCCTAACAGGTCTCCATTTATACAACATATATAATTTATTGTTCACTACAACGCTTTGATTCAAATTTGCCATGGGACTCTATAATGGTCATTCAGAAACAAATGGCCGCAAGGTTCAACTGACTGCTTGCAGAGTCTGAACTGGCCATGCTAGCCATGCAACCATCAAGAGTCCAGATTTGAAGCTATCACCAATAATCAGATTAATTTGGGTGTATGACAGTATTGCCAATGGCAACAATATCTCTTCCCCTGAAAGGAGATACAGCTACAAGGTATAATGCTGTACCATTTTACCCATACAAAAATTTATTGATTCCAAAAGTGAACTGTGTCTGTATTAACTGGCCAACCCATATGAGTATGAAGGCAGTTTGTCCTGTCAAATGTAACAAATTACACATAATGGCTTATAATTAAAACACTTGTTTCATGACTCAAGTTCTTTTTCATACACTAAGAATTTCCATACAAGTACACATCATTTTCTGTTACAATTCAGTTTGGCAAATTTCACCATGAATCTATTATGCCATATCTTCTTTTGTGTAAAGTGTGAACCAAGAAAGTGCAGAATTGTGTAAAATTTGTAAATCAAATTTCTTTACCCGTGAATAGCGCCCTCTATGGTGTATGTTGAAACAGGCCAGATATTTCGTTTTTTATGTTATTACATTTGAGGTGTTAATTGTGAAAAATATAGGGCAATGATAAAAAAGATGATAACCAATGCTGTTCAAAATATAAGTAAGCATGATCATAAAAACTTTTAGAATGCAAAAACCGATTGCCTTCTCAGTTCTCTCAAGCTACATGGAAAACATCATAATTTTCCTTCTTTTGCAGGTATTTAGTTTTTTACTGTCCATACGATATCTTTCACAAGTTAACATCATGGATGCCATTATTGACAATAATTGTTATTCTAAAAGAAGTATCAAGACCCAGGAAAATTTTAGCTGGAATAGCTCAGGCTGCAAAGTTATATCCAAAAGGTTATCATTTGATGGTGCTTATTGGTATGGTGAAAGGTAAGAATGCGCCTCTGGGACCAGTTACCCAGAAAATCAAAGGTCTTAAAATCTCTCTAAACTTCACCATATGAAGGCTTGTTCCTGACCCTATATAAAAGAAATATGGTAGTTTATTGTCTTGTTTTCAAGGAGATTATCAATCATTTATTTTCTCATAGCCGTATGTGGCGGCCATATTGGATTTGGTGGCCATATTGGATTTTAAAATGGCTTAATTTTGGTATCATTTTGACCTCATATGGTGACCCCTCATTTTTTTCCCTTGATATGAACTGAGAGTGGGTTTGAATTTTCTTGAACAAAGTAACCGAAAAAATTTAAATAGTTTATTTCCGTGGCACTTTCTATATTAATACCATCCTCTGAGCTGTAAGATATACACCATTGCAATGGTTTTTTACAACCTATTATCCTGTCATCATCTTCTCATAGTAAGCTTTTAACACTTCCCTCTTGAAAGATATTTGCTAAAGTCAGTGTTGTCATAATATGATAATATCACAGTTATGCAATAGTAAGCAATTACTTTGTACAGCAATAATATAATGACTGCCAAAATATACAAGTTTTGTGAGAATGAATCAGAATCAGAATCAGAATCAGAATCAGAATTACTTTATTCATCCCATCATGGACTCTGGTCTATTAAATTGCATCTACAACCTTATGAAAAACATAGACTTTTTTTGATATACAAAAACTGTTCATGGACTCTGGTCTATTAAATTGCATCTACAACCCTTATGAAAAAACATAGACTTTCTTTGATATACAAAAACTGCTGTTCAAGACTGAATGTTCATGGACTCTGGGTTCATACTGAGTAAAGAAAATTTCTACTCACAGAGTCAAAAATATTCTTGAAAATGAATCCCAAAGATTTGCTGACATTCTCATCAGCACCGTCAGGGGTATACTGCTAAAGTTTTGTTTTTTTATATCAACAGCAAGTGGTAGTAACTGGATGAAAATGTTTGAAAGATTGATGCGAGGAGTATGGACTCCACAAAATCATGAAGTACTTAAACCATCATTGTAAGTATTGTATTTTAGAAATATTTAGGTTTAGCAGTATACAACACAAGTATAACGGTAGAAGACTTCAATGAATATTTACTTGTACATAGATAAAGTACTTTAGCTTTCATAGATACAGCCACCCTTATTGGAGTTGTCAGTAGCCGAGTGGTTAGCTCATGTGCCTCTTACCACTGCTTTCTGGGTTGGAACGTGGCCAGAGTCAGCTGGGTTTGATAAATAATTACCCAGATCTGTATGTGAGAAGGGTGATGCTCAGTTTGACCCTACCAAACAATGCAGGCTTTCCCTGGTTACTCCATTTTCCCTATACTTAAAATTCTTGGCACTTGGATGCTGTACAAGTGACAAATGTATTTGAATTTCCAAATGTACTTTGGATTAGCAAAGTTGATATTATATAAATATGTATATTATGATATTATATATTATCGTGTCAGAGAATAATATGAGAATGGGATCTAACAGATGTGGAAGGATAAGAATGAAATTATCTATAAAACGTGTCCATGTATTTAGACGCGATAAAGAGAATACAAATACACAATTAGTATTACAATAATATATGACTGTCTGTGTTAAATGGAACAATAGTACACTATCTAACCTGTTGGAGTACTTGAACCAAAAATATATGATTTAACTTTTGTTTTCCAGGATTATAATGGTGATTAATATCAACTATACATGTATAATACTAAATTGAGTACAAACTCTAGCCTATAAAAAATGTCAAATTCATCTTCCTTTCTACAGTATCCTGAAAGCAGCTGTGCTGGGAAGTGTATTGTTTGTTCTACAGAAGCAGGGAGCTTTACAAATCTCTCGGGATCATCTTCTGCTTTTCTACACTGCTTTTCTGGTCATCTTTAAAGTTGCCATGGTTACAGCCAATGGCCCTGATCCATTTGTACAGCTAGAAGGTCTGACCTGTTTTATTATGTTTGGAAGTGAGAAGGAAGATCAGGCCAAGAAAGTCATGGCTGACAGCAAGAAGAAGAAAGAATAAATGACCTCATATCATTTTAGTCAAATGTCATCATGGCAACCACAGTTTTGTGTGTTTGTAAATTTATTTCACTAAATTTTATTTTATTTTAATGACATAAAATAGAGCGTTCAAAATCTGCGAAGGCAATGTATTTCTTGGCATCCTCCCAAAAATCTTCGGAATCAGGGCTATAAAAATTATTTAATATATCTAATTTAATATTGTGTCCATTACATTCATGTTTTTGTCACGATGAAATTATTATACTTTGACTTTGGCAACAAATTGTAATCCTGGTCAATTTTTCATCAACCTGTAAAGTATAAGACAACACTCACGAAAGTTACGTTCACTCATTGGTCTTGTTTTACATATACGTTGAAAAATTGATGAATCAGCATTGTTTACTGTGTTGTAGTCTCTAGATAGTTGTTTATTTAGTTGATTTTCTCATATTAGGTTTCCATTTTCCAGTATGACTCTGAAATCTCCCAATTCTGTTGATAGAGACATAGCATTCTTTTATGACATGACAATAGCGCCCTCAAGTGCCAAGAATTGGGCAAATTGTACTTACTCAACATGCCAGTAGCTCAGATCTTCTGGGTATGTAATCACTTGACTGAAGTTGACTCAACTGATGCAACTTTCTATGCATAGTTTGTGTGTGTGTGTGTGTGTGTTTGATATTTTCTCCACTGCAATGATATTGTGCAAAGCATTTCTCATTAAACTCCCCAACCCCCTCATCTCCAGTAGTGGGTGAAAAACATTTTTCCAGTTTATTTATGACAAATTGTCAACTCAGGATTATTTGTTTCAATGTTTTGCAGTGTTCCCTCTCATCCAAACATACAAACTAAATCCCACCATTGGACATACTATATATTGATTTTATATACCATTATCATTTCAATTGGTTTGTCTTTCGAGAGATTGCTTTTTAGACACACAAAATGATGACTCTGAAGAAATAATCACTCTCCAAATAATAAATTCAAAAACAACTAGTGGCTTCAAGTTAATTTGTTATTCATCCTAGTTATTCATCACACAATTCAGTAATCATCCTTTAACTTTTTGTCCAAGTTGTAAATAATCAGTCAATTTTTTAATTTTTTTTTAAAATCCATTACTTCCACTTTTGATTCACATGTTGTTTTTAATTGTAAATTCTTTGAAAGATTTGTTTGAAATTTGCCTGAATTTTTTTGGAAATTTCAAATTGTACTGCCATGACACTATGCAGAGCACATGTGAGTTTCACTTTCATCTGAAGTACAGTGTATTTTTGCCAAAACAGAATGTTGTCGTAGTCTGTAAAATATGATGTTTAGTGCCATGCCTATCAGCCAGCACCCACTAATTTTGGCTAAACAACATGACATATCTTACAATTAATATATTGCCAATTTCGCTAACATGCTACTCTACGCCAAATTCATAGAATAAACTTACTCAGGACTTACAACAAAAATCTATCTGAAAACACTAATATCTATGACAACAAAATTTATGACAAGAGTCAATACTCAGGTCACTTCACAAGTTTTCAACATTCACACAACATGAACACATTTTACACAGGCTGAAATCTATCCCATAATAGTATGTGTAAGCAATGCCATAGTGATCAAACTATATTATATTTATACCCACAATGCATCATGACACATTGTAGTTGTCAAAGTGTGTAATAACAAATGTTATAACCTGTTGAAGATTAATGAAACTTGGCTTGCATGAAGTCAAATTACTCCCCATCCCTTACAATATTTGTCTTCATTCAGGTAAATACTCAAGAGATAGAGGGTTTAGTCAATGCATATTCTAAAGGCCCCTTATGTTACTTGTATTTGGCAGTGCTACCTCATCTGAGTAGAACCTCGACACAAACTAAGAACACTGTTTCTACATGTAAACTTGATGGATTGTTATGTGTGAAGTATTTGCCATGTCATACAATTATAGTGGCTTTGTAAATAGATGAATATGTACAGATTATGTACATGTATAACTGCAATGCTAAGTCACTGCGATATTAATGAGATATTTATATTAAACTTACAATTATGCTATTTATTGATTTGTGCTGTAGAAAGCTTGAATATGTAAATTATGCATTAACTGGATTGTTAATGACAATAAAATTGCTGGTCAAAGTAACTTTCGACTCTGTGTTTTACCTTGTACAGTCTACTACTACCGGTAGTATTGGTATAAATGTGTCTCCAACCATGAATTCCAAGAATCCATCAGTGTTGATATATGTGTATATTTAATATCTTGAATATATTCCCAAATCTAAATAGACAACTTTTGACTGAGTTCTTTTATTAAGAATACAGCAGTACAATGTTTGTATACATGTGTCACCAATATCTACATACATTTGACAATCACAAAAGATAATTAAGACATCATCAAAGTCTACAGACAATAAATAAAGTTGCCGTAGTACCTTATTGCACTAGTAAAATATTGTAAATGACCTTTCTACAGAGGCGCTATATATTACAACATATCCCACTTTTAATATTGACAACTTGAAATAAATTACTCATCTACCAACTGTCTCTATATATCAAATCTATGAAGTACTTTCCCTATATTTCAATGAAACTTTTGCTACACTAGTAAGATATTATTCCTAAATACTTCTCTCTGAGCTAAGGGGCCTTGGCAATTCAGGTCAAAGACAAGCACCGATACAAATACTTTCTGTCTGAATAAAGAAAAATATTGGGGAATAATATAATTATACCTTCTGAAGCATAATTTATTGATGAAAAAATGGGAAAAATAATGGTATATTTATAGCACCTCAACCAGACACAGGTTGCTGTAACTTTAAAAACATCACAACCAGGGTATAAATCCATATTTTCTATTTTCTGGCTTGTGTACGGTATAAGTACCGTTATACACACTTACAAAGATGACAGCACTTAACATTTAATGGAAGACATAAATATCAGATTGTGTCAGTCCTATTTGGTGATACTATAACTCATATATAAATCATCTTACCATTACAAGCAGCATTTCCATCCTGCTGAATACCCTGTCAGAGTTAGCGCTAGGATTTTTAAACCTATAGCCACAATCTTCATTTGTGGCAAAAAATACACATTTTTTTTTAGCCACAGAGGCATCTTATTAGCCACACAGTCTACATTTGTTATGTGAATAGAAACAAGATTGGCATGGGCTTACTGTTAGCAAATGTTTGGTTATTGCTTTGAAGTTGTAGAACACAACATTCAAAGATTTGTTGTTGTCAACCCTTATTCCTTGAAGTACATCTACTGAATTTCTAGAAAGTCTTCATGTGGTCATATATCCTGAAAATAGGTGGATTTGATAAATAACTTCTTGTTTGAACTACGCCCTAACTAGACATCATAACACTGTGATGATAGAGTGCCTGTGACCGTAAATAACATCTTAAAGTATCACTGCAATTAGCCCAGAGTTGTCATGGTATTATGGTAATATCTACCAAGACAAGCCTCTTGCATTGGCTAGAGTGCAACTGGCTCTGGGGTTTTTTTTGCTAAACTTTGAGTCATTCATCCACACATAGACACACTGCTATGTCAATAATACCACTGAATTTTAGTTCATTTTGCTAACTGAATTTTAGTTCATTTTGCTAACATTAATATTGTAGCCAGTGTGCAAAATTTAAGGTTGGTCTATTTGTCCAAGACCAACAGATTTCCATAAGGACCAACAGCATTTGCTACCCATCGGTCTTTATGACCAATATTCATTTTCCCTTGAGTTCACACACTGATTGTAGCTATAAATAAATATTGGCTATGTTTACTTGCAGTAAATTATTTGACATGTGTTACCAATCACTTTTTTTCAGCCTATATCACATAGTGTATTACATGATTAGTTAGATCTTCACTCCTGCAGAGAGGGACTATATCTCACTTCAAACAACACCCCTACGTCTTTTGATGGTGTGGTGGTGGTAGCTAACATCATAGGACAGCAACACTAGCTTCACACCGACCCACTGACATTGAGCCAACTTGAAGCCAAGAATTTGTCTCAGGGTCATAACACTCCACTGTATCCAAGGTAACGGGAGCAGTGTGTTCCTTACTACTGGTTCTTCCACCAATCACATATAACAAACCATTGACTGCAGCAACACTGGCACCAGCCCTTGGTGTGGTCATAGCTTGTATCTGGGTCCATTTTTTCTGAATGATCAAGAGAAACAGAATACAACCGAAGAAATGAGTTCATTTATGGTGTCAACAAAAGGTTTGTTTTAAATTTGTCATAGTCAGTACTTCTATAAACCCTAAACAGTAATGGGTGTTTATGATCTCATCTACCTTAGAAGGAGTCTTCAGACAGTATTCCACCTGTGTGAACAAACTTATTGTGTCTTAAATAGTACTTCTCCAAACTCAGCAGCATATAGTATTGTTTCTGCCTAAGGACGGAATCAACAGGTTGTTTTTTTTATCAGCGTAAAGAAAGCTACTATTTCCTACACACCTCTTGAGGTGAATACTTCTCCACACTACATAATGCATCTTTCCTGTCATTCCAACCACCAACAGCATACAAACATCCATTGAGGACTCCCACTGCAACATAGGCTCTTCTACTCTTCAAATCTGGTAACTTAGACCATTCTCTGGTTACAGGATCAAAACAGTCAGCTGTTCTCAGTTCAGTATTAAGATCAGATATCCCAGCTACACAGTAGATCATTCCTGCCATTCAAAACAAATCAGTTATCTCACTTTAATTATTGATAATGAGAAACATACTATGATCAGACATCCTGGCTACACAATATATCATACAGTGGAAAAAATATACCAAAAATGCTGCAATTGTCTTGAAATGATAGTAGTATAATAGTATTCAAGGTAATGATATTTTTTCACATAATTCAGTCACGCAGTCAATTTCCAATCACACTTTTAACAGTAATTTCAGTTTTGTGATGAAGTATTTTCTCTACCAGCAGTTTCTGAGTTCTCCAGAGTTTTTTATTAGGGTTCCCAACAAAACTTTAATGCAACATTTCCCCAATGTTACTGGAGTTCAAAAACGATTTAGCAAAAACACTGGACAGTTCCCCACACACTTTATTTTTCTATTGTCTTGCATTTCATTGCATTGTATTGTATTGTATTGTATTGTATTGCATTGCATTGCATTGCATTGCATTGCATTGCATTGCATTGCATTGCATTGCATTGTATTGTATTGCATTGCATTGCATTGCATTGTATTGCATTGCATTGCATTGTATTGTATTGTGCTACCAGGGTCCTTGGCGAAACAACTATAATTGTCATACATATTCATTTTAGGAATAAAACTTTTCAAGACATGGAAAGGTGATTGTTACCAAAGTTTATAATGTTGAGAAAATAGCATCAGTGTGTGTTTGAAAAGTTCACTACCTCTAGAACTTACCATCCAATTCTGCAATTCCAAATGAACTTCGAAGGGTTTCCATTTTGCCAATTTGATACCACTTTCCATAGTCAGGATCATAGCATTCCACTGTGTTGCCAATTTCTGAACCAATCCAGCCCCCAAATACATAGATGACCTGTCCAATAGTACATACGCCATGTCCACACCTTGGCACTGTTAGTGAAGGTGCATCTACCCATTTATTGCTCATTATGTCATACCGCTCTACGTTATCATAAATCAATGAATCACTCTCACCCCCTATTACGTAAATGGAACCTTCCACAACAGCCACGCCATGATGACTTCGTGAAAACTGTAAACTTGGTTTGAGAGACCACACTTCATTGAAAGAATCAAACTGTTCTACAACATCCAATGATTTGGTGTCACTCCATCTACCACCTGGTGGACGCATATATCCACCAATCATATACAAGTGTTTCCTTGCACTTGTCCTTGGTTTCACTTGAACTAAGGTCTTATTGGTCAGTGATCTGACAGGTTTGGATGGTTGTGGCTTTCTGTCTGGATTAAACTCTGCCAACAGCATTGCCATGGCAACCCGCAAACTGAGATCAGTACATTCCTGAATATGATTAAAGAGCAGTTTTGGTGGAATTAAAGCTACTCTGATTGGTTCTAGTATTTGTATCAGAAACTTGCGACGGTTTGCTGCATCATGCATGATCCACGCTATGGCAGCATGGAAGACTTGAAATTCTGTCTCTATTCTAAGATCCTCACTTTGGAGAAACTGCACCAGTTCATCTGCACTGAGACCACAGAATTCTTCCTCTTGGACAACATCTGTGAAGTGGGCATGGATGAATGATTCAGTGGCTGTCCTCAGCTCAGTACAGGCATGTACCTTGGAAAGTTTATAAATCCCAACACAATTAGATGGATGGAGCTGTGATTGTAAGAAAGTACAACATGCCTCAACAACTTCTTTCAATTCTAACATGTCTGCTGCAGCAAGTAATTCTTGTACATTGGTAGGGTTTACATCTATTTCACCTGTAATGGGATACACAAATAAAAAAAACAAATTTTTTTATAACACATGCAAGCCAAGTTGTACGTGTGAGAACAGAAAATACAGAATGTATAGCCTGGTCATTCTACATCACAACACTCATTCACAGTGTTTGATTTCCGGTGCTCAAAAGTGAGTCAAATCATTTGGAATTGCCATCGTTTTCATTCACAATTTTTTTCTTAATTAAGCATGTGCAGGTTATTGTTCAATATGTGTCTTCAAAGATTCAGCAGGAAATACTCATTACCTATGGGTTTTTGTCATTGCTATCTTCGACTTGCAGTGACAACAGGGCACTTGTATTTGCCCTGCTGACATTAAGAAAAATAGTGGGGAATACTATCTATGAAGTGCACCAAATATTTGGACCTTTAATTTAAGGCAAGATTTAAGACAAATATTTTTACTTTTTTGCTGCCATGTTTTATTATATCATACCAATTTATTCTATAGATGCATAATATGTATTTTTCTTAGCAGCATGTATAGGCCTATACCCTTATATTATATATTAGTTTGTCTGTTATAAGTTACATGTGCTAGGAAGGAATGGTTTGTCTCTTTGTCTCTTTTTTTGTATGTATGTATGTATGTATGTATGTATGTATGTATGTATGTATGTATGTATGTATGTATGTATGTATGTATGTATGTATGTATGTATGTGTGTATGTGTGCTTACCAGTCATAACGTCCCCGGGTCAAAATGTCCCCGGGTCAAAACGTCCCCGGGTATGACCAAAACGTCCCCAGGTCAAAACGTCCCCGGGTCAAAACATCCCCGGGTCAAAAACGTCCCCGGGTCAAAACGTCCTCGGGTATGACCAAAATTTAACCAAGAGACTTGACTGTGTAACAGTTTCCGTTCCTTCCCTAAAACACGGTCAATATAATAATATAAAAGGTTAACCCTGTTAGGTCTGGCCTATCTCTCTGGAGCCGCCTTATATTTCGGAGAGAGGGGTACATTTGATTTTTTTTAACGAGCATAGGTACCTAACCATCCAGAGACTGCCACTACTATGAGTATGAGTTTACCAATAGTATTGTGTCAACACTTGAGTGTAAGTGTCAATAATTACCGTGAAAGATACAATTTAGTTTTCACCGACTTGCCAGTGCATACTACTTTCGTTCATCACGATTAACTATATTTGCATGATGTGCTAAATACATTGATCAATCGCAGCATTCAAGTATTTGAAGCGTCGCCACGCGTGACTTCAAACCTTACCGCCCTCTTCATTTGTGTTGCTAATTAGCACTTGTGTTAGCCGATCCATGGGAGCCGCATAAACATATTTTGTGCACCTGAGGTGGGTACGCAGTCACATTACTGTATTGTGATGTAAGAAATAGTAAGAAATAAGGATATAATGTAACACAAACACACACACACACTCACACACAAATAGTTTGGGTCGAGGAAAATGGAAAGACGGGGACGTTTTGACCCGGGGACGTGGGGACGTTTTGACCCAGGGACGTTTTGACTTATGGAAACCGGGGACGTTTTGACCCGGGGACGTTTTGACTGGATACCGTATGTGTGTATGTGTGTATGTGTGTGTGTATGTGTGTATGTGTGTATGTATGTATGTATGTATGTATGTATGTATGTATGTATGTATGTATGTATGTATGTATGTATGTGTGTGTATATGTGTGTGTGTGTGTGTGTGTGTGTGTGTATGTGTGTGTGCGTGCATGCGTGCATGTATGTATGTAGTCCTGCTTGCATGCGGAGTAATCCGGGACTCGATTCTGTCTCTCCTACCTCCCAAATTTGGTGTTTAGAGTCAAGTAATATAGACTCGTGCACCGTCATGTACGCAGGACTAGTATGTATGTATGTATGTTTGTTTGTTTCATTATTCATTATTAATAGCAGTATCGGTATTGTATAGTTTTTATACACTAACTACTGTTTTAGTGATACATGTGTTATACTCATCGTACATCAGAGCTGTTAGACTCACCTGTGTAGACGAAATTAATCAACAAAGTGAAGATGACACTGTCAATTCCTAGAATCTCCACTTCGCTTTGCTTCATTTCACTCATCCCACCTGTAAACATGACATGAAAGTATGGACTGCATGCCGATAGAACAACACGGTGACATTCAAACAACTCATTACCCACTCGAAGGTGTACATCACAAAACTCGTTGCAAGTTCGAAGTCGTCCCAATCTAGTAAGTAAACTGTTGGCGTGATACCCGGAGACAAAATGTAGCCTCTCGTCTATCAGATCAGATGCCACAGCGGCCATCGTGATTTCAAAGAAGGAGGCATACAGGGCTGATATCAGAGTCTGATCATAGACCATACACCGGGGCCCTACAGCCACACTATGGTTTGATCATATTGATCATGTACATATTGGTAGACACACTGCTATCGTGTATTACAGCTGTGACATCGACCTTTCAACTTGCCTTTCAACTATTTCTTGGTGAATTGCGCCCTCTGTGGCGATGACGATCTCGCACCAAGTTTATCGTCACACTGAGTTAAAAAATATTGTTGAGTCCAAATCCTCCTCCTCCTCCCGCGGCGGAAATCAAATGGCTTACCCCTAAGCCCATATGACGTCACGTTCAAATCCCATTAGAGATGGAGATTTTTTTGTTGAGGGCCATTGGCTTAATAAAGAGATAAAGTGTTACATCGTGATGTAACATTGGTACATGTAATCACAATATCAATGTCAGGGTAGTGGTTAGAGTTGAAGACTCCTAAGTCTAAGACTGTGGGTTCACGTTCGGTTTCCATTGGAGTTGGAGAAATTTGTTTACTGAGGGCCATTGCTTATAAAGAGATATAGGGTTAATGTAACATAGGTAATCCACAGTCGCTTGTAAACTGTTATTCCTTTCCTAAATGGTTTTATTCTTGTCTATGACGGTCCTATAATACAGAACAATGACGTTATTATAGGGATTGGCGATATTCTTATAAAATCGGTGGCGATGTCATTTCCACAGTCACACACACAACACGTCCACCCTTAATACTTTGCGGAACAGCGCCCTTTCTGGCAACTGGACTGTCGACATCATCAACAGTCATGGTGGCGACGATGACACTTATTCACGAACAAAACATTTCTTTCATGAAGGAAGTTATTCATGTATATCAGCATGCATTGCTGATATACGAACTTGGTATGCATCGAATAAATTAAAGCTTAATGACAGTAAAACAGAGATAATCCACTTCTCATCTCGATTCAGTAAAACCAATTCTGTACCATGTATCACAATTGGGGACAGCACTGTCAACACATCATCCACTACACGTGACCTTGGGGTTATACTTGACTCGGAACTTAGAATGACTTGTCATGTAAATAACATCTGCAGAGCAGCATCTCTAGCCATTCGAAAGATCGGCCAAATTAGAAAGTACCTCGACAATACCAGTACCGAAAGACTAATCCATGCATTTGTTACCTCTAGGCTGGATTATTGCAATTCCATCCTCTATGGATTACCAGACAAAGAGATCAACAAACTTCAACGTGTGCAGAACACAGCTGCTAGACTTGTTGCCAAACTACGCAAATATGATCATGTCTCACCAGTATTACATAATCTTCATTGGTTACCTGTACGTCAACGTATTGCATACAAAATCTTGCTCGTCACCTACAAGGCTGTCAACAAACTGTCACCATCCTACATCATTGAACTAATACCCATACACAAGCCAACACGTGCCCTACGTTCTAGTACTCATCTTACACTTGCCATTCCACGTGTTGCAACTACCACGTACGGAGATCGCGCCTTCTCTGTTGCCGGTCCTAAGTTATGGAACTCTCTCCCAATTCACATTAGGAGAGCGGTATCGATCGAAACATTCAAGTCCCAACTAAAGACATACTTGTTTACAAACTTTTAGAACATACTATACTTTTAGTGCAGTAATCAATAAGTTTTTTTTTTTTTTTTTTGTTTTTTTTTTTTTTTTTTTTTTTTCTCAGTATTGTAAAGCGCATTGAGGCTGTTGCGTAATGCGCTGATAAGAATTTATTATTATTATTATTATTATTATTATTATTATGTAGGGGGGCTGAGAATACATACCAATTGTGTAGAGAAGCTCGGAAAGGGCTTGTTGCCAGGAATCCAATAAAAAGAAGATAGAGAGAAGGAAAAGTAGACGCAGAGAATCATGAAGAAGATGAGTTTTTACTTTTCTTTAGTTTATTTTTTAAATCAACCCATAGTTGCCATGAAAAAGTAATGAGAAACATTTTTCAAAATAGTGCCACCCTGAAGACTGGTTGGGGCTAATAATTAATCTTCTCAGAGTTCGACGTAAAAAATCTTTTGTCTAGTGTCGAAGTGTGGACTCGACACTGTCCCCATATACGTAACAACACAACACAACACAACACAACACAACACAACACAACACAACACAACACACGATAGACGACGACGATGACTGTTCACATAGATGAAATGTTATCATCCACACACATTGTTCACATTCGAGGTACGATGTCGAGCTTTCAATCAGGGATATAGAATTTCTTCACACGGAATTCCACAGCATACTGCAGCTTAGTCTCAGCTTCCAGTTAGTGTCCATGGACTGTTTACATTGTTTCTTGTAGAATTGTTTATCACAACATGCACAAAACAAGTCACCTGGAGGCATAATATGATAATTCACTACTAGCTCATTTACATACAAGGTAAACGCTTACTGATTTACATAAAAACGTAAAAATCCTTGACCATAGGTCAATGGCTTGGTTAATATTATTTTACTTACTATGTCATCTTCCTTGTCTCAACAGATAACTGAAAACAAAGGGAGCCTTCAGTGGTGGGGAAGGGCCGGGGGAAATTAGGCTTGGGCTTTTGCAAAAAAATGTGACCCTCCCCCAACTCCGTCATGCTAAAAGGTGACCCTAGCTCAACTTTCTTTAAAACATGACCCTCCCCTATTCAAATCATTAGTTAAATGTTGTCAGATATGTAAAAGGACACGGATCCCAGGATCAATGGTAAGGACTTCATCCCACCGCTGCCACCAATGTTTAAAGTTTTAAAGTCACTGGATAATTTCCCACCTCTACCGCCATGTGGATGTGCGTGAAGACATTGCATTAATACGTAAACCTCTATTTGGATCTCATTGGCTGAGCCGAAGGTCACATTCAACTCCCAATGATTAGATTGACACATTCCTTACATTGTCGGGAGCAAGATCAACATCTTCACAACATTATCCCTAGTGTCTTATCCAACTGATCCCATTCTACAACTGTGAGACCAACTCCTCTCCCTATTTATTCATTACATGGTTGTCGACAGCAATTTGATATCATGGTACCTAACCGTAACCATAACCGTTACCCCAACCGTTACCCTAACTATGATTCTAACTCTAACCCTAACCCAAATGACAGCAATGGAATTTGGAACCGGTGGCAGCGATGGGATAACAAAAAAACAAAATAATACTGTAACAATGTTAGGCAGTACAGTGAATCAAAGTAAAGGCAACCCTCCCCCTAATCCTATTTTCTAAAATATAGCCCTCCCCCGAGAGACGATTTGTAAAAAGTGACCCCCCCCCCTCCTTGTAAATACTGAAGGCTCCCTAATATAACCGTTCCTAGATACAATAACTGTATTACGCCAACAGATCGTACAATGTTCTATAATGGGATGAAATTATATTGGATAGTTTTGTCGACATAAATATTTGTCGTTACCAATAACGCGGTTATTTAGCCGTGTTTGGGGCTACAACCTTTACAGGAATCTATTAAACCGACACATTTAATCTTAATTTTTTTCATTCCTTGAAGAATTCCCTTCTGTGTGAGTGTGAAACAACCTGTCATGAGAACCAATCCAACAATGACAAATAACATTAACACCACGATTAGTTGATGTGCCGATTCACCATCATTGTATAAATATGTTGGTATCAGATCACCGAACCCAATAGTTGTCATGGTGATCACACAGAAATATAGCGATGTTTGAAAATCCCAACCCAGTTCTTCGCTTTCTGCGATCGTTAGGAAAGCTGCAAAGGCACATATGTAGGCAATCAGAATAATCAATAGTATACATGTAGGTACAACATCTGACATGCCACTTTTTGTCTTGGCCATCTTTTTCGATGTACATGCATCTGTATGGAGGTCCGACGTATGAAAACCACAAGGTGAACGGCAACACCAGGTACACCCTCTGTTGCTAACATCAGACGACACATCGTAACTATATCTGCCAGATCGACGGCGTGTCACTAAAAACGAAGGAATGGCGATGGTTGGATCTGACCAACTTCGTCTGCGGGGATGAATGCAACACGGTTCACCCTCCAATCGAAACTGCTCCAAGTGTTTAATACTTTGGGTAATCTCTGGAGAATGGAAATAGTCATCAAAGTCGTTAAGATAATTCCTTAAAACCGTGTCGCTATTCACGCGGTAAACTTTATGGGGAACTTGACCGAAATGATTTTGTTTGGTATCAGCAATTTTTTTTCGCATTGTGCTAGGTTCTGAATCTAACGACGATGCCTCTGTTTTCTCGTTTTGATTTGTACATCCATGGTTTGAAATCTCACCCACGTCTCTCACGAGATTTCCACTGACAGTGGCAATGTCACCAAACTCATCAATTTGCATCCAGTTAGTGAGAATAACTTTATTCTCAACAGGGCTGGTTTTATGTGATTTGTGTTTCCATTGCCCAGCAGCCAACTTTGCCATCTTCAAAGCATGGGTTAGCGATCTTGATACTGATTTCAATGCCATGGCAACCAGCTGCCCCATCACTGTGAGATAAATAAGGAAAGATGGAATACCGATCAAAGCGTAGAAAATACAAAACATTCGTCCAGTATCCGTTGCAGGAACCATGTGGCCATAACCTGTGTAAAGTTAAGAAAAAGAACTCATTTGTAATTGAAAGAAGTTCATCTCGAGTTTCTAATGTCCCTTACTCCGTGTACTCGAAACCTATGCATATCTTCCATGCTGGAACAGTAGCGAACGCATAGGGGAATTCAATGAGATAGAAACTCCATGTTATGGCGTCATTATAGAATATTTTTCTTCCCTTACACCTTTCATGAGATAACACACTGTCATCTTGTTGCCTTTTTCTCGATTTCGCGTCGACGTGGATGACAATTTTGTTACAAGTTTAAATATTCTAACTTTCATCTAGCTCTGCAAATATGCACTCCGGGAATTTAACTCTGAAACATCGCCTTCATGCATTCAAATTCGATAAAGAACGAGAATATCGGGGCGTGTAACCCAGAGTCAATTCATCTATATTATACAATACATTACAAACTCAATGCGTGAAATCCAGGTGTCCCGTATACAATTCTTACAGCGATGTCGAACTGTTAAAAATGCATGCTGCAAAATTATCGTCACTTCTCCGTTAAACTATGTAACATCGACTGGTTGACTAATTTATAAATCAGTAGGGAGATAAATCATTTGGTGCGTTGGTCGACTCATGCACAGTTTTATTTGTAAAAGCAATCTCCCAGTTTGAGTTTTTTCACATGTATCCGATTTTCATTTTGAAAGATAAACTCCCAAAATGATTTACTTCTACAAACGTAGCAACATTGAAGAGACTGCATAGATTGAGTGCCGGTTTACAAACTTAGCAACGTGAAAGTGACTACATATTGTTAACTATTGGGTTAATATTTGTCATTAATTTGGAAGAATAAATTATAGATTTCTGTCGTTACTGACTGCTGGATTTGGGTGATATACAGGAAAATGTAGAAAGTGAGACATTTACTGAACTTGGCTAATGTATAGGAAAACGTAGCATGTGAGACATTTACTGAATTTTACTAATGTATAGGAAAAGGGTAGCAAGTGAGACATTTACTGAATTTGACTAATGTATAGGAAAAGGGTAGCAAGTGAGACATTTACTGAATTTGACTAAGGTAATGTATAGGAAAAAGGTAGCAAGTGAGACATTTACTGAATTTGACTAATGTATAGGAAAAACGTAGCAAGTGAGACATTTACTGAATTTGACTAATGTATAGGAAAAGGGTAGCAAGTGAGACATTTACTGAATTTGACTAATGTATAGGAAAAAGGTAGCAAGTGAGACATTTACTGAATTTGGCTAATGTATAGGAAAACGTAGCAAGTGAGACATTTACTGAATTTGACTAATGTATAGGAAAACGTAGCAAGTGAGACATTTACTGAATTTGACTAATGTATAGGAAAAGGGTAGCAAGTGAGACATTTACTGAATTTGACTAATGTATAGGAAAAAGGTAGCAAGTGAGACATTTACTGAATTTGGCTAATGTATAGGAAAACGTAGCAAGTGAGACATTTACTGAATTTGACTAATGTATAGGAAAACGTAGCAAGTGAGACATTTACTGAATTTGACTAATGTATAGGAAAAGGGTAGCAAGTGAGACATTTACTGAATTTGACTAATGTATAGGAAAAGGGTAGCAAGTGAGACATTTACTGAATTTGACTAATGTATAGGAAAAAGGTAGCAAGTGAGACATTTACTGAATTTGGCTAATGTATAGGAAAACGTAGCAAGTGAGACATTTACTGAATTTGACTAATGTATAGGAAAACGTAGCAAGTGAGACATTTACTGAATTTGACTAATGTATAGGAAAAAGGTAGCAAGTGAGACATTTACTGAATTTGACTAATGTATAGGAAAACGTAGCAAGTGAGACATTTACTGAATTTGACTAATGTATAGGAAAAGGGTAGCAAGTGAGACATTTACTGAATTTGACTAATGTATAGGAAAACGTAGCAAGTGAGACATTTACTGAATTTGACTAATGTATAGGAAAAAGGTAGCAAGTGAGACATTTACTGAATTTGACTAATGTACATACATACATACATACATACATACATACATACATACATACATACATACATACATATATATATACATGTCTGACTTACCAATTGTAGTTATGACAGTCAAACTAAATACACAAGCTGAAAGAAAATCCCATCTTTTGTTTTCCGTGGTAATACCTAACTGGAAGTTCTGATAAAGCCTCCGCTCATATTCTTCAAGTAACCTCCGAAACATTCGTTTCTTCATTACGGTTGTTACATTTGTATCAGCTCTGTAAGATTCACCGGAGAAAAAATCCTGAATCTGTGTCTTGTATTGCTCTATTTTTCTCTGAGCTTCAATTTCATTTGGTCCCTCAATACTCTGGAATATGACGGCACCGCCACACAGGTAGAAGAAAAGTAATATTTGAGCCAACACAAACCGACAGATAATCTGTCCATGAGAAAAGCGGCAACTCGGACACTTTCGAACTGACATAACTTGGAGTCGGGGTAAAACTGTTTACATCAAAGCTGAATCGGATAGATTATAATGAATGCTGCTTTGACCGCCTATGACTTTAAATAATCCACTTCAACATTTTCCACTTTATCCGTCCAAGAAATGCTCTTCATTATTATCACGTGATCAAATCGATTGTAAACAAATATTGTGATTTATGACTGGCGCATTTCCTTTCAGATTACCGCAATAAATTAGACACTCCTTAATTGCTTGGAAGTGGTTGTAACTTAAAGCCCCATATATGAATATAACTCACTTTGACGACATACAGATCATCAATCACTGTATCGTTTTAATTAGTTGTTCATTGATGAAAACAACTCCATAAAACTTACATCATGGTGTTCCAAGCGGAGGCATTAATGACAAATCAAAAAGAAAACACTTGTTTTACTATTATTATTTTGCGAAAATCACCATTTAGTTGGTAACCCTCAGAAGTAACAAAAAAACAGTGATAAGTGTGTTTCAAATCTGCCAATGAAGGCTACTGAATGCTATATTTAAATTGAATTTCTCTTTCTCTCTCCCCCTCCCCCCCCCCCTCTCTCTCTCTCTCTCTCTCTCTCTCTCTCTCTCTCTCTCTCTCTCTCTCTCTCTCTCTCTCTCTCTCTCTCTCTCTCTCTCTCTCTCTCTCTCTCTCTCTCTCTCTCTCTCGTTCGTGTATTGGCGAAGAGTTTACCAAATATCACTCAATGGTTGAAGTTACCTGCATTTTCTGCCGCCAACAAGAACTGAGCAACTCAGCTATGCTATAACAATAGTATCGCGTGAAACGTAACGTTCCCTAAAATGGTTCGATGTTTAGGTTTAGGTTAAAGATTGAAAAGGTTTACTCTGTAATTTGGAATCTAAACCTAAAAATGTAGTACTGTAAAAAAGATATGAAGACATTGCACTCAGCCCAATACAACTGCCGACATCAGACCGTGGACGAACGAACCTGTTACACACATGCCATGTAAACAGCTGAATTGGATTAGTAACACTTGCCTCAGCATGTTGGAACAGCAGAGACTTATATTACACACCATGGTTTAATAAGAAGAGTTTCATGCCTTCTTTGCGCAACTTGAAACGCTCTGAGGAAATGCCAGGCGAACTTGAAATTTGTTTGTGAACTTAAACTATTATGTAAAGTGGCCATAACACTATTTTCATCAAATGATGGAATGTAATTCAAGTCTCTGTTCTTCTAGCTAAGTCTTGCTGCTAGACGTTTGGACTTTCTTTCGATACTATAAGCGGAAGTTCGCAGTGAGGGCTTGCCCAAACTTGGAGTGTTCCGTCCTCGATAGCGATGTTCGGTCGTGTGTGGGAATAACATCCGAGGTCTAGCAGATAGACTACTGTTCTTCCAACTTGCTGTTCCAAGTGTTATTAATCAAATTCGATTGTTTACTTTCCTAGTTTGTAACAAGTTCCGTTCGTCTACGGCCTGGTGTTTGAAGTTGTAGTTTCCTATGGAAGTCTAAAAGTTCTCAAGTAAATAACCAAAGGGAAAGATCCCCAACATAACATCTGTCAGAAAGTTGGCCTGCGTATACCGAACAGATGGTAGCTTATAAGTCATGAAAGCCGTCAATCTGCTTACTTAGCTGTGTTATTAATAACAGAATATTGAGTAATTGCCCTTGATACGTCACCTTTCAGTACACAGTAGAGAGCATTATAGTTACATTTGTCATTAACTTAGCAAAATAACACGTATACATAACATGTATGCACAGTCTGTGCATGACTCCATTGCTGTACAATATACCTAGAACCGAGACTGGAAACTGGAAGTGGTGTTTGGTTGGACATGTCTGAGCAGGGTCACTCTAGTCTTTCGTAGTATGGGTTCAAATTGATAGTAAGTGTAAATTTTATTGGTCACCATCCACCGGCCTTGTTTAGCACACATACAATATACATACATGTTAACGTGAGATCAACACAGTAAGTACAAAGTTGTAATATCCCCCCCACCTCCGTACTATTAAAAAACACATCTATTTAAAAATCTGACAAGGAAGTAGGCTTGTCATCAGACTCACTTCAGTTAACAAGTCTTAATGTGGAAAACGTGTTGACTATAAGTGTTAGAGTGCTATGTACTTTTGGTTCTTTGTCCGTCTTTTGACGAAAATTACCCTCATCAGTTTTAACAAGAAGTTGGTAAATATTATCACAAGACATATTTGTAGAACTGCTGCCAAAGTGAGAAAGACGACAGGTTACAGGTCTTACTTGTACAAAGTTCACACAATTTTTTATGCAATAACATTTCAAAATTCTAAATTGACATTGGCGTATTGAACAAGACTATAAATACAAATAAAACGATATATCTATGTATGTATGTATGTATGTATGTATGTATGTATGTGTGTGTGTGTGTGTATGTATGTATGTGTGTGTGTATGTGTGTGTGTGTGTGTGTGTGTGTGTAAATCCAGATTAAGAAATGAACAGTATGTCATATCCTACCATACAATATCACTAACAAATATGAATATTAATAACTTATCATATATCATGTTTAATTCAACCGTATCCCACTCTACTACATGTGGCCACATTACACGTCAAAGGTGTAATGAAGTTTGGATATAGATAGTTCATCAGATTGCATCCCACTATACAACATTACACCTCCACCATATTACATCACACTCCACTATGCTATATCGCATCTGACTATACCATATCACACGTCATCATACCAAATCACACTCCGCTATACTATATCACATCTGACTTTACCATATCACACTCCATATCATCTACCACCATATCATATCACACTCCAGCACACTCCACTTCTCCATACCATATAACACACCATCATACCATATCAGTCCACCATACCATATCACACTCCACTATACCATACCATAACATCATTATTTTACTAAATAAAGTGCTCTTTAATTTCATTTCTGCAGACAAAGTGAAACAACGTGCAATAATATGTAAACCTACTGGGTACAATCAAGATACATATGAATGAGTTTAAATCTTGGAATTTGAAGTATAAACTTAGTGAGTTTATAACATGATTTAATCTCACAGACAAGCCCTTCATTTGCATTTGTTAAAGTGGCACAAGTTGAGTTTATAAGCTTTTTGAAAAAACAAAAAATGTTGATAAATTATTCTAGTATAATGTTAAGTCTTCTGGTATTGTCATTTTTGTAAACAGCATCGTCATAAACCACAGCCTCTTTTACGGCACCATCCAAAATGCCCCGCCTCGTTATTTCGCAGTGTCATGGAACAAATAACAGCTCCGATGTGTGAGAATGGCAAACTGCAATGCTCAGCGGTGCATCTTGGATGGTGCCGTAAAAGAGGCTGTGGTTTATGACAATGGGCATTGTAAGAACAGTTGATTTCAAAGTAGGGAGTGCCTCTACATTTTTTGTTACATATAATTAATTATGTCATTGGATTGTTTATAAGTTATATCCTAGTGCCAGGTTTGAGTTCAGTCAATTGTAATTACATCAATAATTGATAAGACATGTCTTATAATTGCAATTACATCAATACTGTGAGTACCTTTAATTCATCCTAAAATATATCAACTCAGCTCGTGCCTCTTTCAAGCTACATGTATGAATATAACAGCAAAAGTTGAAAGACATGATTTCTTCAATCATTAGAATAACACCTCATCCATAGTTTTGCAACGTCATATTGTATTTTAGTCTTCATTACATCAATATACCAGACTGGGTTTATTTGTTTTACTCTTTTAAGTCCTATTCCTCCACTGGATGAGTGTGGTGTCCCATTGTATATGGTAGCTCTGACAATAACAGTGTACCATTTGCTCAGTGGACATAGACAAATTTCACACAAAGAATAGAAAATACAGTTGGGCACCGACCCTACTGAGTTTATTACGTCTTTACCTGTATAGCATTATGACTTTTGGCAAGAGATCTTTCTCTCACATTCATCCTACATCATGGAACAATCTTCCTTTCGATCTCCATCACTCCAAGTCTCTTACATCTTTCTGCCCGTTCCCTCAAGACATATATCGTTAGACATTAGTCTCAGTCTTCTCCAATTGCCTTGTATCCCGTGTCTGTGAATTCACTTTTCCTCTTACCACACAGTAATTTTCTTTCCATTTCTGTGCCTTGAGCTCTGCTTGCAGAGATTAAGCATCCTATAAATCTTCTTTATTCATATGTCAGACAATCACATTCACCTCTTTTAAGAAACTTGACAGGGACATGCAAGTACACCATCACATTTAGCCAGCATGTATCATTTTTCACTTCATGGTTTTGCAATTACTACATCAACCCGCTTGATAAGGTAAAGGTTACAATCATCACATGGATTCTTTGCTTATGTAGAACTGAAATCTCTCTACATCTACACAGCAAATACTGGTACACTCTTATTGCTATCAATGTAAAATGGAGAAGACAGCTGACAGCAAAGATTTACAAGTCACATACAGTAATCCTGAACAGCTGCTATACAACTGATGATTCAATTTGAAGTTATTACATTCACTCATAAAATGTCAATGGCAAGATTTATCGATGAAATATTGTACATATCTTTTTAAAAGAAAAGGAGAAATTGAATAAAAAAGGAAACTCTTTGTAAAAAGTCTTGGCCCTGTTTAAACTTAGAATGCATATATCTAAGGTATCTATATGTCTTATAATTCAAGACCTGTGGCTTAAAAAAAAAGAATCTATGGAGTAGACAAATTAGAAAAATGACAAAATAACATCCCGGAGCACTCTGTAACATGTGGCAATTGACAACACACAGCTGTTGTTGTCCTGCCTGACCAATCTGAAAATTGTACCTGAGATTATGATGGAAATGGATAGTTAGTTATACTAAGAATAATAACATTATAAATCACACAAATTATCATATGTACCACAAACAAGATGAAGTGGTGTGTAACATTATAAGACTTGGTCTTATCTCAGCTATACACAATCAAATCAGTCAGTTCCGTGCAATATACTCAATCTGTCACCTAAGACTTGGTCCTATGCCCTACACAATCAAACCACACACATTGTTACATGCAATATAGGCAATCTGTCACCTTAGACTTGGTCCTATGCCCTACAAAATCAAACGATACACATTGTCACATGCAATATAGGTAATCTGTCACCTAAGACTTGGTCATATGCCCTACACAATCAAACCACACACATTGTTACATGCAATATACTCAATCAGTCACCTAGGACTTGGTCCTATGCCCTACACAATCAAACGATACACATTGTCACATGCAATATAGGTAATCTGTCACCTAAGACTTGGTCCTATGCCCTACACAATCAAGCCATACACAATGTCAAATGCAATATAGGTAATCTGTCACCTTAGACTTGGTCCTATGCCCTACACAATCAAACGATACACATTGTCACATGCAATATAGGTAATCTGTCACCTAAGACTTGGTCCTATGCCCTACACAATCAAACCATACACAATTGTTACATGCAATATACTCAATCTGTCAACTAAGACTTGGTCCTATGCCCTACACAATCAAACCATACACATTGTTTCATGCAATATAGGCAATCTGTCACCTAAGACTTGGTCCTATGCCCTACACAATCAAACCATACACATTGTTTCATGCAATATAGGCAATCTGTCACCTAAGACTTAGTCCTATCTCAGCCCTACACAATCAAACCAAACACATCATACAATATGGGCAATCTGTCATTTGAGGCTTTGACAAATGTCAGTCCTACAAAAACCATGTCATGTATGTTGTGAGGCCTGAGGTGATGAACCTTTCACACTAATTTTAAAGTCTTTTAATAATAGCTTATATTATCTATATAACTGCATACTTTAGTTGCTGTATTTACACTGAGCTATGCAATACAATTAAGATATATCTATGCCAAACTGTTCTAGTACTGATTCTTCTATGACTTTGTCTTCATTTGAGCAACTTGAAGCTTTTCAGCTAGTGTTTTCTACAAAGAGAGAATATAAATTATGAAATTAAATAATTTTGAAGTGTGTATATCTTGTTCAAGTCTTGCAGTCATTACCATTGTCATGGAAACAAGATGGCAGAACATGACACCAAGGATATACATGTCATGACACAATACTTATTAATATAAAATGAAATTTTCAGCTCACAAAGTCAAAACAATTCTTGGAAGTGAATTCATTCTCACTACTGTACACACATTACGTGAGTATAAGGACAGACTACATGTAGATGTCATTTCAGGTAAACTGAGACTATAGTTTTCGAACAAGCATTGCAGAAAAGAAAACCAATAATTTTTAAAATCAAAATGTCCTTGAGAAACACTCACCATAAAATGCACCAAGTTTGGATGATATCTAATGCCACCTTCTGTGTTAACTTTAGCCATGTGTTTCCTCTCAGGATCTCCTGCTACAAAGACCTCACTCTGTCCTTCTGCCTACAATGTAAGAACATTAAAACTTTCAACAGAATTATCTAACATGGAAATAATAAAACCTGCCAGATTATCTAAACTTGCAAGTAATATTCATCATAATAAAACTAGTAGAACTTTCCAGTTGTACAAAATTGTTCCAATTCACCATTATTTTTCCTGATGTTTTAAATTATACTTGAGAAGGTATAATTATATTATTCCTCAATATTTTTCATCATTTAGCCATAAAACACTCATGAGCTAAGGGTTTGTCACTACTCGTCTAGGGTCTTGTAGTGACAAGGCCCCTTAGGTCATTCATATATTCCCTGACTGAATCAAGAAAGTATTGGGGGAATATCTAATTGAATAGCTTAGGAGGGGTATGCTATATGTAAGTACTTTTAAATTTATGTAATGAGAGATTGCATTTGTCAGACTTTCCATGATTTAAAACCAATCTAACTAGACTAGTGTCAAATTAGTATACAGTAGATTTTATGATGAACTGTTTTATTAACAACAATTAAAGCATACAACTAGAACTGTGAGGTCGATATTTCATTTCATTATCATTTTTAAACACTCCTCTGTATTGGTTAGTGACAGAAAACTTTGAAACATTGATTGTCTGTATGTAAAACATTACAGCCCATTGCAAATTTTCTCTAGTAAAAAGACTCAGGGAAATTTATACTTACTGGAGTCAGATCCCTGCAAATATCCATCATGTTTTGCATTCTATCGGAAAAACCAGGAGCAAATGCATCAGGATTTATCGCAATAAAACATTGACCCTGGAAATAATCAAGTCAGAGGGTAAGAGGTTAGCACCATCACATAATCACAGTAACACACAAGTGTAACACAACACACAACAGTACAACAAACAACAGTGTATGCCAGCTCCCAGATTGAACTTTGAAAGAACTCTTTTTCCGTTCATGTTGTTATGGAATTCATTTATGATCTTTTAAATGACTTCAAAACAAACATTGGTTATTACTTTCATACAACATCAAGACTCTAATGGGATTTTATTATCCATTGGCTATTCAATCAATCAATCCCTACCTGACTGAACATAATATATAATACAATGTCATGCGGGGAGGAAAATATATCAGATTGTCTGAAATTTGAAATGACTGGAAAATTACACTTTACCAAATTTGCATATCCTCCTGTTGCTCTCCACTTCCTGATGTTAGGTCCATATTTTGCATCACCAAGTAAACCACAAAATATTTCAACTAACATTGCCAAGCCATACCCTTTGTATCCACCTGCATGCAAAGACAACAGTCACACAGTCTTAACATGTCATTGGAATAATTAAAGTGGCTCTGAGTATAAAGGGTTAAACTAACATTACAGTGATATGATAATTTAGTATAGACTGAAGTATATGTTGACTTGAACTAACTCCTCCTTTAAGACAGAATAGCAATACATGTCTATAGATGTCTTTGTTTCACTGCATACTTGCATTTGTACTTGACTGATTCTTGATTTGAACTAATACTGGTGAGATTTAAAGGATGTCGTAAGTGTTACACCTATGTGAAGATAATCCTTGTTGGATATTTACATAGTACAGAAGTAGATGATGAAATAGACTAGAATTTGATGTTTTTTAAATCATTGTACATACTTGATTCTTCAGATCCCCCAACTGGCATTAAACCACCACCTTCTAATACAGCTTTAGGATTATTTGTCTGAAGACCTTTAGCATCAGAACCCCATCCATTGGGAATATCTATCCCTTTCCTGTCATGCAGCTCGACCTGGATAGGAATGTAGATAAGGAATGTAGTACTATGAGTAGGAGAATGGATAATCAAAATGTCAATGTAAAGATGTAGATTTATTGTTGATGTCATCACCATTGTCAATATCATCAAAAACAACATTATCATATCTTTTGTAAATTCATCTCACCTCTCCAGTACAGACCAATGCCACCATGGGACTGGATGGTTAAAAGTTGACTAATTCAAAACAGAATAGCTTTTCTTTCTTTCTTGTTTTGGACTGGTTCTGTACAATTGTTGGGGAAAGTAGTAATGCTGATTTCTTCTATATCCTAAATGTTATGGCCATTAGAGATAAACTGTTGTGCTACCCACGGTATTAAAGAGTTGTGACCATTAAATGATGCATGGCTTCTTACCTTCCCAATAGCTGCTGTAGATGTTGCCATGTCTAGTACAAAACTATCTCCTTTATTACCTGGTGCAGCCAGTGTGATTGGGTTAGTTCCTAAAACACAGTCTCTGGCTCTGGTTGGTACTTGCAATGGTGACGTGTTTGTAAATGACATGCCCTGATAACCAACCAATAATATCAATTGTTATAAGACTAGTACAAATCTCCTTGAATGTCCGAGCCAGTGTGATTGGTTCCTAAAACACATTGTCCGTCTCTGGTTGGTACTTCCAATGAATGACATGCCCTGATAACCAACAAATAATATCAACTGTTTTGAGCCTAATATTTCATTTTACCAAATACATTAAAATTGTGTATATTCTTTATTAATGAAATCATGGTGAGTATCTTTTTTAGTTTGTTACTTAGTTTAGATTTGTGAAATAAATACCAGTATTGATAGCGTATAAATTAACAAATGTCAACAAAGTATAATCAGAAACAACATTGAAAGTTGCCTTGATGCATACCATTAAATTATACTGCAATGCTTGCATACTGTACCAGCCAGCAATGCCATAATGATTCGATCCTAAAAGTGTAAAAATGATGAAAAACTTTGTCATCATGAATAGCTATATCATAAATGAGTAAAACATACCTGCTACAACAGAATACATTCTAAAACCATTCCTCATTCGTCATACATATCAGTATTTGCTACTATTACCACATATACTAGATTAACACATGCAGTTTACTCAGATATATTAACTGGGTTCTCCCCAGACTATCAGGAGTGCTGGTCAGTCAGTTATATTCATATATCAAAAAGATATCAAGTCCATAATTTACCTAACAATGGGACTAAGTAGAGTGATATTGTTGCAGTTACATTTTTTTAGTGCTGGTAAAATTGTTAGATAACAGTGGCAATTACACAGATTGTTAGTGTTTGGTGAAAACTTATCACCGGTATTTCAGAGATAAAAATTCACCTACAAGTGCCAATGTGGTAGTATTCAGTCACACAACATTGTCCTCAGGTCCAATGTAGTGGTATTCACCACCTTTTACCAAATTATTTTTCTTGACATCAAAACTACAGTATCTATGAGATCCAAAATATGAAACTTTTAAACACTTACAGTTTTAATGCCAGAAAGAAAAGACAACTTACCTTTAGCAACAACCCATCCTACACCAACATCCTTAGCTTTCTGTATTGCTATATCCATACAGAAATTGCCCACCACTGGTCCAAGTAAGTTATTGCCATCGACATGAGCTGTTGCTCCTAATTCTTTCACAATACTGGGCTCTCTGTCACTTACTGTAGTACCACTTTTAATATCATTTACATACATGTCTGAAAAAAAGATTACAATTCTCACATTAAAAATGATTAACAGAATGTATGGCTTTTTCCTGCAGATTGATTTTTTTAAGAATAAACTATCTGATCATTAAGTTTTGGGGAATAAAATTAATCACACACAGTGAAACTGAGAATAGAGGTATGTGAAACAATGAAACTATTTTATTTCTCTTTTAGAAGGGGGGAGTGGCAATAGATACTTCCAGTATTTATTGGTCATTTCCATATTAGAGTACTAATTATACACGTCTGTAAATATGTAAATTTACTCATTCACAATACGTTTTGTCAGTATGATTTTGTAGAATGAATAACTTATTGTACCCAGGTGGTAATTCTGAAGGGTTTAGTTGGCGCATGGTTGTATTAGGGGAGATCTAATACATCTGTGGTTGGAAAGACTCACTATTAAACTATGTATCCCAATCTATGTGTCCTGCTCCTTCCTGCAGACAGAGTAATTCTGACATTACAAATGAGACCAGACTAATACTCTGTCTGTAAGCAACAAGGACTTCACCCCCACACTAGATCCTACTCTAACACCAACTCTTCACAATAACTTTGCCCCTCAAACTGTATCTAAGACATTTCAAATCAGTGGTACTCGGCTATTACATTGTGTTGGTTCATAGACCCTACATGTGTATACACACGGTATCGTTACGATTTACGACGGACGGTTTAGTTAGAGACCACGTTGCCATCCAGACTACGTACAATAACATGCAATGATTTGGTACTTTACCTAAACGGTTGAGGCCATGGCTGAAATGTCCTCGATAATCCGCAGAAATCAAAACTTCACCCAACGCTTTTGCATGAGCTGGTTTCGTGCCAACTGATTCCATGCATCTTTGAATAAACTCCTCAGCTTCTCTGTATTCTACGAGAATTTCCTGTGGGTCTGAATTTGAAGCCAACCACCGACACTGGTTTGCATGAAGCCTGTAAATAGGGCGGACCAGCGAAATTCGACACTTCGAAATTCGCAAAGCGGACGCCATCTTGGAATTCCCGGGATTGCCCCTAGCCTCGATTTGGGCTTGGCTGCATGACGCAATCGTACCGACGTTGTGACGTTCACGATTGCGATTGTGTCATGCAAGTTCCTTCACACCATGAGGGGGTCCGTAAAAGAACACGGAAAAACATCTAAATAAATAAGTTATCTCTGCATCTGTACAAGATCGATAACACACATCAACCTTTTCAAATTTCATTCCTTTTCATAATATCATCTCCGTATCCCACTCATGCCCAAATCCACAAAATATTAATTTTTATGATGGATATTTACAGCATGTATATTTCGTCTTCTATTTTAGAAAAGAAAATCGCAATATCGCCTGCTTTCACAAGATGTTTTAATGCCATACTTGCCTGTCAACAAATTCAGTTAGGCTGCATCTTTGTATTTTCATACACATAACCTCACACACACACACACACACACACACACACACAATTACATACATAAAAGAATAAAAATCCTTGATAACATTAACCAATCTAATCGAGCTCAGTCTTTCTTATTCTTGGCAATTTTGGGGAGGTAAATCTGTGGTGTTATAACTCATGGTACTTTCACAGAGGGATGACGTGGTTATGTTCTTGGTGTAAAAAGACAAAACTTGAAAGTGATAGTATACAGAAAACAACATTAATGATTCTATAATGTGAATTTATTCCATACTGGGTTCTGTTCCTTCATTAATGAATTTATTTTTATTTTTTATTTGCATACCATTTAAAAAAAAACCCATATGCACACATATTTATAGTGGAGTCCTCACTCACAATAACTGTACAGTCCGACATTACATGTAAAACAATGATACACTTAGATACTGTTACATCATTTTTATTTCAAATAAAGGGCTAAACGCAGTATACAGAAATAACAAGAAACATACTCTGTATAAAAACAAATGGTTCTGGATTGAATCCATTTTACAGAGTAATTACCTTGTTGACATAAAGTCAAGAAATCAAAATGTAATATTGATAATGTCTTTATCATCATAAAAATATTAGATTCTTGAAGGCATGAAAAGCGGGTATATCAAATACCGGTAATTAGCAGTCGCTGTCAATGACAATTCCCCAGACATGATACATTTATACTCATCTCAACTAAAATAATTTGGTATTTGTAACATCAGTTACCCATTACGAGTGTAACGTAATTTACATAATGTGCTAATTTTTACACAAAGCAATTACACATTTGTTAACTCTCATCCAATACCCTCTTATTCAGAAGGTTGGCACATAGATTAAACATAGTTTGTTCAAAGATGAAATCAAAGGTTAGATATGACACTGTCATCACCGTCTGATTCAAAGGTGTATGCAGTATTACAAAAGACTGTCTTCAAGTGACTACCGATGTATGAGTAACAAGACTTCATGCAAAGTGAATCATATCAAATGAAAAATACAACAGCTGGTTAACTTTTCCACTTTTTTGGAAGTTATCCATTCAGCACAAGAGTAGAAAGATTATAATAAAGTACAAAGCTAAGGTACAAAGCAGATACCTTTGTCCTATATTCTTATTTGGAAGTAAACAAACAAACAAACAATAGTGATCATTTTGTTCCTGATCATCTAGAATTTTTTTTATATAAGATACAATCCTAATTTTAACATCTATCTTAAATATTTTGACAGTATTGCAATAAAATCTTATGATGTAATGGTAATTTCAACACCAATCATAGTTTTACTGACAGTATTGCAACGGGAAAATGAAAAAAACATCTGAGTTTGTTGGCACAAATCAAAACTTTGATGTCATACTCTAGCCAGGTAGAGAAAATCTACAAATCTCAAAAAAGTTCATGAGATATGTGTTTGCTGCACTTTCTGTCCTTCTTAGTTTCATACAGTAATGTGAAAGAATAAGCTGCATTTAGCATATAACAGATCAGACAAAAAAAAAGTTCAAGAGAATGACTTAATTTTGTTACATATTGAGTCTTTATGTATACTAAGTCCATACTGTATTACTACTAGTCTCTTTGCAATCATACAAGTGTGTACGATTACTATGTCTCTGTCCACTCTATACCTATCATCATAACTTAAATGTATTGCTTCTCTTGACAATTTCAAATAAAACAGCTAGCATTTTGTTACATTTCTCTTCCTTGCATTACCTTTGACTTGATAATAATGACTTAGAAAAATACATTTTCTTGAGTCTTGTGGAAAAAAAAACCCTTATTCACAATTCTAAACAAAAGTTGTCATTTACAATTTTCACCACTGACAATACACAATGAATTTGTACATACACTGTACTGTTAAATAAACATGTAACTTGATAAAACCACAGTAATTAGTTTGTATAGCTAGCAATAAACAGTTCCATTACTTTAAACCCCCTACGTTATTTAAAATAGACATAGAAGGTATTTTCTCAATAGTACAAAGACAGCTTCTCAAGTAGACAGAGATTGCTTCCACTAATGTACATTATTCACTAAGGATGGCCATGTGTCAGTGGAAACAATGAACACAGTTCTGTGTGCCGGGCTTGATCATAATGATATTTTCTTTATACATTGTTAAACTAATGTTATTGGTTAGCACTTTCACAGGCATCTATCCAATCACTGTATACATCAACGGGTTCTGATAAATCTGAGTGAATATGGTTAAGGTAATGTAATTAAACCATGTCAATAATACCATGCACACACAAAACAGAAAATACTGACTTTAGACCCACGTACCATTAAAACCAGTAGAACTAAGAACAACATCACTGTCATTCATAAAATATTGACACTATCAACAACAACACTATCATCTATAATAAAATGCTATCACGAACAAAGAAGACTGCCATGGCATCTATAAAATGTTGACACTATCAATAACACAGTCACTGCCATCTATAAAATGTTGATGCTATCAACAACAGTCACTGCCATCTATAAAATATTGACACTATCAACAACAGGGTCACTGCCATCTATAAAATGTTGATGCTATCAACAACACGGTCACTGCCATCTATAAAATATTGACACTATCAACAACACAGTCACTGCCATCTATTAAATATTGACACTATCAACAACACAGTCACTGCCATCTATAAAATGTTGACACTATCAACAACACAGTCACTGCCATCTATAAAATATTGACGCTATCAACAACACAGTCACTGCCATCTATAAAATGTTGACACTATCAACAACACAGTCACTGCCATCTATAAAATGTTGACACTATCAACAACACAGTCACTGCCATCTATAAAATGTTGATACTATCAACAACACAGTCACTGCCATCTATAAAATGTTGATACTATCAACAACACAGTCACTGCCATCTATAAAATATTGACACTATCAACAACAGTCACTGCCATCTATAAAATGTTGACACTATCAACAACACAGTCACTGCCATCTATAAAATATTGACACTATCAACAAAACAGTCACTGCCATCTATAAAATGTTGACACTATCAACAACACAGTCACTGCCATCTATAAAATATTGACACTATCAACAACACAGTCACTGCCATCTATAAAATGTTGAAACTATCAACAACACAGTCACTGCCATCTATAAAATATTGACACTATCAAGAACACAGTCACTGCCATCTATAAAATGTTGATACTATCAACAACACAGTCACTGCCATCTATAAAATGTTGATGTTATCAACAACACAGTCACTGCCATCTATAAAATATTGACACTATCAACAAAACAGTCACTGCCATCTATGAAATATTGACACTATCAACAACACAGTCACTGCCATCTATAAAATGTTGACGCTATCAACAACACAGTCACTGCCATCTATAAAATATTGACACTATCAACAAAACAGTCACTGCCATCTATAAAATGTTGATGTTATCAACAAAACAGTCACTGCCATCTATAAAATGTTGACACTATCAACAACAGTCACTGCCATCTATAAAATGTTGATACTATCAACAACACAGTCACTGCCATCTATAAAATATTGACACTATCAACAACACAGTCACTGCCATCTATAAAATGTTGATACTATCAACAACACAGTCACTGCCATCTATAAAATGTTGACACTATCAACAACACAGTCACTGTCATCTATAAAATATTGACACTATCAAGAACACAGTCACTGCCATCTATAAAATGTTGACACTATCAACAAAACAGTCACTGCCATCTATAAAATATTGACACTATCAACAACACAGTCACTGCCATCTATAAAACATTGACACTATCAACAACACAGTCACTGCCATCTATAAAATGTTGATACTATCAACAACACAGTCACTGCCATCTATAAAATATTGACACTATCAACAACACGGTCACTGCCATCTATAAAATGTTGATGTTCTCAACAACACAGTCACTGTCATCTATAAAATGTTGATACTATCAACAACACAGTCACTGCCATCTATAAAATGTTGACACTATCAACAACACAGTCACTGCCATCTATAAAATATTGACACTATCAACAACACAGTCACTGCCATCTATAAAATGTTGATACTATCAACAACACAGTCACTGCCATCTATAAAATGTTGACACTATCAACAACACAGTCACTGCCATCTATAAAATATTGATGCTATCAACAACACAGTCACTGCCATCTATAAAATATTGACACTATCAACAACACAGTCACTGCCATCTATAAAATATTGACAATATCGACAACACAGTCACTGCCATCTATAAAATGTTGACACTATCAACAACACAGTCACTGCCATCTATAAAATGTTGACACTATCAACAACACAGTCACTGCCATCTATAAAATGTTGACACTATCAACCATCATTACATATAAAGGATACAATTGAAATCTATAAAATGTTGACACTATCAACAACACAGTCACTGCCATCTATAAAATGTTGACACTATCAACAACACAGTCACTGCCATCTATAAAATGGCCATCTGTTGATACAATTGAAATCTATAAAATACAATTGAATACAATTTGATACAATTGAAATCTATAAAATGTTGACACTATCAACAACACAGTCACTGCCATCTATAAAATGTTGACACTATCAACAACACAGTCACTGCCATCTATAAAATGTTGACACTATCAACCATCATTACATATAAAGGATACAATTGATGTTTGTTTGGAAATCTTCTAGGCAAACTCTACATGTTATCACACCTGTATTTCTCTGTCGGTCCCTGCAATATGAAAGAAACAGTTAAAGTGTACATGCAAAGGTACATACTTTTTTTCGTAATTATGTTTATTTTGCCATAAAAATAAAGGAAATCGGGTTTGTAATAGTACAATATAATTTTAACACGAGAAATTGCGCGAAAAATGAGGCACTCTTGGCTCAGCCACAGAGCACCTTCAGGTAAGTACCTCTCATTTGCATATGGATAGGACAGGATTTGGAACTTTATGACATCAATGCAGGAACACAAACGCATTCGTCAGTGTATCTTTACATGTAAAGCCATTATGGTCGAACCAGAAGGTCAACTTCAAAACCCATTTTCGCCAGAACCCGACGTTGAATATTGATCAGATTCCTCAAGCATAGAGCAATACACTCCAGCATTAACATCTGATGGTGTGATTTAGCCAAATTCATTCGAACCGACCACTAGCAGTAACGATAGTTCCTCTGGTAGTGAATGAGTGAGGAAGGTGTGGTCCGAACCACAGAGACTGAATGACACTGCTTTTTTTCTGATGTAAATTTCACAGACAAATGTTGTCATGGCTAGTACACATTATATGTAATAGTATACCTGTGTTTAAATATCCACCATGCAAGTTTAGTGCGTGTTTTCTGACTATGCCTTGCTGTCTTATAAGTTATACCGCGTATGTCCTAGTGAAGCCGTGTTGTTTAAATAAAGTGAGCGTCCTTTGTTGACATAAGTATTCAATGGGTGGAAAATAGCTCCTGCAGACAATGTAATCGAAACGAAAATTATGTAATATTTCCATACCCATCAAACATACAGAGATTGAATGAGAATGGCTTCAAGAGTTCCCCATAATATTCTCTCAAGTTGTTCAAATGTAGCATGTGTCGTAACAGTACATTCAATCTATGACCATTCAAAATCTTCGCGAAAGTAGACCCACAAATTCGTTAGAGCAGAACGTTTTGTTGGATAACCATCCCTCTTGAAAGCTATGTGTACACGTACTTTACTTTATTTCATTTTTTACTGCGTTCATTACCATCCACACAGTGACATGAAGTTGTTTCATCTTCTTTCAAAGCACGGCCCATGTTCACTGAAGCCGGCCGTACTGTGGTGTATTGTGTATTGTCTCCGACCATTTTTGTTTGAGTTTTTTTATGGATAGACATGTCTTACGTTGTGGAAGTTATTTGACCTGGGAGCGTGAAGCTTAGTGCTGACTGTACTTTGCTGTGTCCATCCACTTTTGACATGTGATTGGCATGACACAGTAATTGTTCATGTAGACAAAACAATGGAAACAAAAATAGCAACATTATAATAAGTGTTGCGTCTTTTTACTTTGATATGATTCCGACGATGTATGTGATGTATCACAATGAAAACGATCGACTCCCAGCAACATGGAAATCAAAACATACAATCGGACTACGCATTGTTTAAAAACAAATGCTATCATAATGACAATATTTTATGAAGCTAACTTGCTTTCTTGAAAACATAATTTCAAATTATTTTATTTGTCTTCCTTTTTTTGCTTTGATCATGGCTACACCGGTGGTGTGGCGAACCCTGGCCCCGGTAACATTTACCGACTTTCACTGTATGGCGTCACTGTCCAGTTTTTACGTGATTTCAACTGCCTTCACCCATTATTACCTACTCAGTTATATCACTCGGAATTGTGTGTAGGGTGATGTTTCACTGCGGGTGCTGCCAACAAAACACCAAGGAACCATTGTTGTCGGAAGACTAAACTGATACACCACAATATGTACAGTTACAGATAATACTATAATGCAAGCGTAATTAGTAATTCATAAGTAAACATTACACAAAGGCTTAGAAGGCTTTTGTAACACCTGGGACCTCGACACCTTTCGTGAGCTGGTTGAGGTGCCGAAGTTAGTCGAAGCACAGGGGATTAAGGGGGCAAGTATTTTTGCGACTTTCTTGCCAATGCGCGCAATATTTAGAGGTATGAATGCAATTTCATTTATTTTTATGGCAAAATAAACATAATTACGAAAAAAAGTATGTACCTTTGCATGTACACTTTAAATATGTGTTATCAAATATGTTGCTGTTATTATTGCAAGTGATTTTCCCCACTACAAAGTTACACCAAGTCTTCTTGTAATTTTTCATTGTCCTCTACATATAAAGAAATCAAACTCCAAAATAATAATAATAATAATAATAATAATAATAATAATAATAATAATAATAATAATCTTTACTTATACTGGATAGTTCTTTAACTATATAAACTCTTTTCTCCCAAGAAGTCCAGTGAGGGCCATCATTTCTTTTTTATGCAAAAATTATATCAAAACAGTAGCCTGAAAGATCCAGTTGTTGTTTCTGCTTATATTATTGAGGGTAGCAAGTGGTACCATAAACAGACCAACAACTGGACCTTTCTGACTAATCAAAATAGCCAACATACCTAAAATGCACTTTCCATGGTCACAAACTCATAACAGAGGGTGTACTGGGCTCTACACTATCGTGACAAAATTATGGGAAGAACAATGAATCAAGTAATTGGGGTTTGATAACTCAATTATTACTGACTCACTTCTTCACTGAATGGCAACATGAAATCTCAGAATAGCCCACTGTCGTACATTCCTGACAATGCTGATGAGCTGTCATTGAAAAATGGGAACTGGTTTCCAAAACATATTTTTGACTCAATGAGTAGAAATTTCAATTTGTAGATGTTTTCTTTGTGTATAACAAAATAACAGCCTTGACAATACTCAATTTAAAAGAGGAATACTTACATTTTCACTTCACAGGCTTTTTCATGATTACAGAATGGACAGGTAAATTGAGAGTCTAGTGTACCAACCATCTTCTTCTTTGGAGGGGGCTTTCTCTTGGAACGTCTTCTTCCCATTTTGTCAAAAAAAGATGATACAGTTCCTTGTTGATAGACTTCCTACTGCACAATTCTAAGATAAACATATAGAATACGCCAATTAGTACACTTTGAATTCTAAAAAAACAATACTATTTATGGTATATTCTACTTCTGCAGATCAAACCTAAGAAACTGGTGCCACAATTTGGCTAATAAGAATCCCTCTATGGTCACTGTTTGGTATTTGGTATACATATTATGCTAATATTTTAGGCAATAAATGCTGATTTGTGATTATATTATGTACTGAGTGAATCATGACACTAGCCTGTTTATGGCATTGACTGTGACTCTGTTTCATTTTTGAGGACATGACATTGACAGCTACTGGAGTCAGTCAGCCCATGGATGTATTAGGGGTCAGTCTGAGTGCTGTAAACAGGCTAGCAAATACAATGCACTGTAATTGTTATTATGGATAGCTTTGTTTTTCTCATCTGCGTCAAGTGAAGGTTTGTCTGTCAGCATAGATGTATCCACTTTACATGCCACCAGCATTTACATGTCTATGACGCCTGCTTGTTATTGCTGACACTGCTGAATCTATTTAAGTGTTCTTCGCTCATACCAACTATCTGATAATTGGAACTGTTAGTGTCACTTCAGTACATCATTATTAAAAAGACGCCTTAATTTAAGGAATACAGATCCAAACTCTGACGAAAAAAAAAATGAAGAATCATTTCCTGTCTTCGGAAATGATTTACAGGTCACTGTGATTCTCCAGATAGTGGATACCAAAACATCCACACTGTCATCTCATACTAGTGAAATTGCCCAACGATGTGTAATAAACTAATAACAACAATTTACTTTGGTATGGATAAACATACTCACTTAAATAAGTTGTTTTACAGACATTTTAAGTTCTAGACGACCTTATATTATAGTAAGCTACAACGTCGCCTTGTTATTAACACACGGCGTTCTCATCAACGTGTAAAATTCAATTAATTTTCGTTGCACTTACGTTCGACGTGTTTGCACTCCGAGAAACCACGCGCCAATAACAGACCCCTCAACTACGTAAAAATTGATATAATCATTAGAATTGTGGAAACATACGTTTAATGAATTGAGTTGATTGTGGCAATTTTTGGTTTGCTTATGTTCAATATTGTTGTATTATCTGATAATGAAAAGGAAGTATTCGTTTGACTGAATTAATTGAAGAAAACACCTCTTAATTACGTTATGTTTGAACGGAAAATGTATAATGATCACTAAGATGTGGGGTTATAAAGGGAATTGTGGGAAGATCCAATATGGCGAAGAACATAGGCAAGAGTAAGTATCGTTTTGTTTACATGATACATCCATAGAAATTTATTTTTGCCACGATAAACAATTTCAAGCTGTGATCAATTTACCACCTGTCCATTCCCACGATAACTTGCACATAGACATGTTCATATGATATATAATTAAGTTTTCATCTTATCCACGGGCATTGCATTGCACATCCCGCACTTCATTCAGACGTTCACAACATATTTTTCCCCTTTAGGGGTGGACCATTTGATATCCTGGGGGGGGGGGGCCCTTGGAAGATTTCGGGGAAAAAAAAGATGCCAAGTGGATTCGCTTGAAAAAAAAATCCGGATATGAGTGGGTGATGGAAAAAAAAGATGGACCACTGCTGCTAGAAAAAAAATATCTTGGCAGGGAAATGATGCACTGGTTCGAGTATACTGTTCAACCTGCTCGTACCTCTCCAACCAGGACACTTGTCAAATCATGACAAACAGTTTCAAACACATGTCAGGGACCAGTCAGTTTCGTTAGCCTGTGGTACATATATATATTTGTTCTTGTCTCTGTTTCTTTCATAAATGGTTTAAATATTACTTCATGTAAGGGTTCAAACATTACTATACACAAAATTATACATATAATACATGTATTACCTAGCTACCACACTAGTTACAGAACATGCCATGTAATGCCCCTATACCAATGTTTCAGGCCCACTTTTATGACATGGAACACTTATTTAAAAATGTTATATTATATCGATGCTTGGCAATATATATATCAGAGGCTATGAATAACCTAAAAATTGCCTAAATCGAAACAAGAAACTACATTTTTGGCAGGGGGGCCCTTGGACTCCATCACCCCAGAGGCCACTCATTCGTTAAACCAACAAGAAGATTCACCAAAATTGGTAAAAAAAAACTTGAAAAGCTTCTAGGGGAGACCCCCTAGAACCCTCCTCTGACATAAGAGGTAGACATGTTCCAGTTTCTAATCAAAGTTCTTTACTCCACCTCTTACTGTCAAGATGCTATGGAACTTTATTTAAAAAATGTTTCAACCTTATGTAGTTGCTTTTTACATGCTAGAGCTGTCTTGTAAAGCTTGCAAATTATTGTCTGAAAGTGTCTGTGAATAGCCTAAACATTTCCTTTAGAAGTAAAAACCTCCAGGCTTCTAGGGGGAGACCCCCTAGAACCCCCCCCCCCCCCCCCCCGTAAGAGGTAGACATGTTCCAGTCTCAAAATCAAAGTTCTTTCCTCCACCTCTTAGTGTCAAGATGCTATGAAACTTTATTTCAAAAATGTTTCAACCTCACATAGTTGCCTTTTACATGTTAGAGCTGTCTTGTAAAGTTTGTAAATTATTGTCTGAAAGTGTCTGTGAATAGCCTAAACATTGCCTTTAGAAGTAAAAATCATCCAGGGCTTCATGGGGGAGACCCCCTAGAACCCCCCTCCCTCCCTATCCACACACACACACTCACACAAGAGGTAGACATATCCCAGTCTCAAAGCTCTTCCCTCTACAGCTTGCTGTCAGATGCTATGAAACTTTATTCACCGGGGGTCAGTGACTTTTTGTTGGCCCAATGGAAAAAAACACTGACACCCCCCCCCCCCCCATCCCCCCAAGCTGGAGAAACTGACCGGTCTATCTGAATGTCTGAGCTCACCAATCAAGTTTCCGATTTGTATTTTCAGTGTGTCATCATACCATGGCATAAAAACTGTCAATGATGTTTATTTAATTGAAAATCAAACATGTATGAAATATGTAGTTTTCTAAATAAAATCTGTGTTTGATAGAACAGCATCACTTTACACTCTGTATTATCCTGTGCGAAAACCAAACAGAAAATTGTGGCAACAAATGTAGGTGTTCAACATTGACGTAAAAAAAAATCCGGATATCTTAAAGAAGCAAAGAAAAAAAAAGTTGCCAGCATAGGCGAAGGAGAAAATAAATAATTCTCAGGCAAGCAGGTGGGAAAAAAATAATGACTCTCCACCAATCTTCCAAGCCCCCCCCCCCCCCAGGATATCGAATGGTCTACCCCTTAATGTATATTTTTGAATTTTTCAGTCATGTCTGACCATATAAATATAAATTAACTTGAAATTTAAATGACCTAGATGCCCCCCCCCCCCACCACACACACACACACACACACACACACACACACACAATGCTTGGAGGTGTTCTTTCTTTTATTTATTTAATTATTTATTGATTGGTTTATTTATTTGTTCATATACTTATTTATTTATTCGCTTATTTATTTACATATTTAGGCTGCTTTCACAAAAACTTGTTGGGGGGAGATTTTAGGAGATTTTTCTTTTAATTAACTGTTAATGTAATGATAAATTGAAATGGGCGAATTGAGTGGTACAGATTGTTTTTTGTCTGAAAATACCAGTGTCTTTTATGTACACTACTATCTACTGAAATTTGGTTCATTTAATGTGTGAAATTACCTATACACTGTACTGAAAATATTCTTTGTGACATGACTGTTTTGGTTTGTGGTTATCACTGTGAAGTGTCAGGAATTGGATCATTTGGACATGCAAAAACAAAGCCAAGTGATGATGGTGGTGGATTTGGTACATTTGGTACATTTGGACCTGAACCTTCACAGAGTGACAAAAAACAGATTGCAGAATCTGAGATGGAAGATGAGAAAAGAGAGGAAACAACAGAATCTGATACAATGGCTAAAATGATGGGATTCTCTGGGTTTGGTAAGTTATTACCATTAAACTCAACCACACAGGTTGGAAGTCAGGTAACTGATAGATGTGTTCGTTCATGAACTTCATATTTGTTAGCATCAAAATGTGTGCTTTTACATGTTAGCATCAACATGATTAGTGTGCATGCACATCAGCATGATTGGTCAATAGCAATTGAGTATGTTAGCATCAGCATGATTGGTCTATTGCAATTGAGTATGTTAGCATCAGCATGATTGGTCTATTGCAATTGAGTATGTTAGCATCCACATGATTGGTCTATAGCAATGAGGCATAAGCATCATCATGATTGGTCTGTTTTGTTAGTAACTAAGTATGTTAGCAACAGAGAGTGACTTGGATACAGACCCTTGCCATTGCATTGTCAGTTTGAATGTCTGTGAGGAAAATGACAAGTGGAAAGTTAGCAACCTGGCTTCACTATCCCGGTGTAAATGCAGCCACTGTGAAATTATGTTGATTGTAAAGGAAAGTGGATGTTTAGTGCAATGAAAATTTAAATAGTTTTTGTGTGATTGAGATTTAAGTATGAACTACAATAAACTTTTCATCACCATCTCAGAATTACAAAGTGAAGAGTATGTATGACAGTGTTATTCTACTTGATGGCTTTTCAGGTAAAAAGGCAAGGACTTTTGATTTAGATGCCATGTTACAACAGACAAAGAAAACCGCTCAAGAGCTCAGTCAAAAGCAGTTAGAGAAAGTGGCAGAGAAAAGTGACAGTGAAGAAAGTGATTCAGAGGATAGTGACTCAGATGATGAAATTGGTAAGTTGATAAAGTTACTGTGATATGACTTATATGATGAAATTGGTAAGTTGATATCTAGAGTGACTAATAATAGTAATATAGTGACTCGGATTACGAAATTGGTAAGCTGATGAAGTTACTTTAATAATATGATGTATGTGATGAAATTGGTAAGTTGATAGAGTGACTGTAAGTTGATAGAGTGACTAATTGAGCAGTATAGTGACACTTTGGGTAAAAAGAGTATTTGCCAGCTGTAAAAAATGTTTGTCAAAATGTACACTAAAATCGGCCTAATATTGAAAAACTAATCCAATGGTTAACTTTTGGCATTATGGAATATTCAGTAAATTAAGACTCACTTTTTTTCTGGGGTTCTCTTTTCCAGTTTAGTATTGAGAACACATCTTAATATTCTGATTTCATGTGTATCACCTTCTCGCTAAGGTCCTCCACTTCCACCAGGGTTTGGAACATTATCAAAGGAATCTACCCAAGTGTCAGAGGATGTAATAAAGAGAAAAAGTCAATCAGACGATGATGACAATGATGATGATGAGGAGGATGATGAAAAGGTAAGGTTTGATCTGCCATAAGGTTTAGCTGTTGACCTAATACATTCAATATGTACACTATTTTTATGGTTTTTAGGGCTTCTGCTCTGTCAGTTTATGATTACGTTTTATTTTTTTCATCAGCTGTATGAAGTATTGGTTTGATTGCTCTAACGATATTTAACATGCTGGTACACCAAATGCATTTCAAGCTGTATTCATACAGTCTATTTACATATGTAAAGGCAGAGCTGGTCACCCGTGTGGTTGTTGTTGCACCTCGACATCCTAATCTTGAATAACTAAGCGCGATGAATAGTAACAGCTTTTCAGTATGAGTAACAAACAAGTCCCAGTCCAATCATGTTTTGTCCAAAATTGTATATACCATGTACAAATATAACATTTCTGTGAAAACATGTGTATTCCCAAGTCATTCACATGTCTATTCATACCAAATTTATTACCAAAATCACCAGCTGCTCATTGTTGTCATGGATTTTCATAGCGGAATCGCTGCGTTATCCAGTGTACACATTCAAGTTGACAGTACCCCCCACAAAGTTAGGGGACCTTTTGAACCCCTGCCTTGCCTTTCATTTTGAGTTCATAGAATAATTAATTTACTAATTTGAGAAAGTATTTACACACTCCAGGGTATCAGACACTAGCATTTCATAACTTGCTGTCCAACTTAGTCAATAAAAAGCTGACTGTTCTTTTTTACTGCATTTTGTACAACTGTTAGTTACTTTGAAACTTCAGTTTGTTTTTTGTCCGGAACTATCCTATAAAGATAAATTTGTTATAACCTACAGGTTCCTGAAAGAAATATTCCAGTGACACATGAGATAAATCTGGAACATGGTGACAAAACTGTGAGTAATTCTTTATCTCTCAACATTAGCACAATGAATGTTATGTTCTCATTTTCTGGTGAAATAAAAAGTTCAATTCAACCCAATGAGTTCAGTATTGCAATAGGCATGAGAAAATGTGTTTGTTTGTTTGTTTGTTTGTTTGTTTGTTTGTGTGTGTGTCTGTGTGTCTGTGTGTCTATGTTTGTGTGTCTGTGTTTGTGTGTATGGGTGTACATGTGTATGTGTATGTGTGTGTGCAGATGAGTGTGTGTTCTTGCATACATGTGTGTGTGTTTGTTTGTGTATGTGTATGTTAGATTAGTCGCTAGGCCAGTTGTAGTGAAAAGGGGGGAGGGCGGAGGGTGTTACTTTTAATCCATAATATGGATGTACTTGGATGTCAACAATATGCAAATTGTGTAATTGTCTTGAAGTAATTTTGGTTAAATAATTTCAACTCAAAAACTATTTGAAAGAATGGTCCGAAAATGAGATGTTGTATTTTTAAAATTTCAGATATCAGCGTTAGGGCTAGATCCAGCTGGTGCTCGACTTGTCAGTGGTAGTTTTGATTTTGATGTCAAGTTTTGGGATTTTGCTGCAATGGATATTTCTTTGAAGTCATTTCGTACATTTAGACCATGTGAATGGTAAGTCAAACCACTCAGACACAATTTTAAAGTTTGATGTGATACTGTAAATATGGCATTTTACAAAGGATTTCTCACAAAGTACAAAGAATACTAACTGTTGCAGTTTTCGGACAGGGTCATGTTATCGTTGACTGGAGGCTACAAAGAGGTGTTAATAATTTATATCTTATTGTGTAATATTATACCGGTATATTGATGGTGCAAATCAAGAGATCTGATTGGTCTCGACATCAACCTAACTGTGCATATACAGTTTAATATCATTACTCTTAAAGCAGCATTTAAATATAAACTTAGTGATGTTCTTGACTTTGTGTCTTGAGATCATCCCATTAATGGAACCACAATTAAAATTCAACAGATATTCAGGTTCTAGGGCCAATCTATACCGGGCTGCACTTCATTACCATTCCAAAGTGCAGATGGTTACCCCTAACCCATTTTTAAAAAAAATAGTTTGTTGCGAATATCAATATACTGGTATAATAGCAATAAACCACCATCTGGGGAGGATATATCCCCCCCCCCCCCCATTAGGGTTAGCTTAAATATATGCATTGTTGTATCATGTTCTATTACCTATATTACAGCCATCAGATCAAGACAACACAGTACAGTAATACAGGAGATATGATTCTGATTGTTGCTGGGAATTCCCAGGCCAAAGTTGTGGACAGAGATGGATTTGAAATAATGGAGTGTGTCAAAGGAGATCAATATATTGTAGATATGGCCAAGACAAAGGTACAAGACATATTGTGTGTTGATGTTTGATCTTAATTTTCTTGGATTTTGGTTGCTTGTTTTTATGAGGGTGTCTGTCTGTCTGTCTGTCTGTCTGTGTCTGTCTCTCTGTCTCTCTCCCTCTCTCTCTCTCTCTCTCTCTCTCTCTCTCTCTCTCTCTCTCTCTCTCTCTCTCTCTCTCTCTCTCTCTCTCTCTCTCTCTCTCTCTCTCTCTCTCTCTCTCTCTCTCTCTCTCTCTCTCTCTCTCTCTCTCTCTCTCTCTCTCTCTCTCTCTCTCTCTCTCTCTCTCTCTCTCTCTCTCTCTCTCTCGCTTTCTCTCTGTGATTTTACTGCGGGCTATGTGAGTATGTGTCTGATTTTGTATAAATGATTAGCATGTGTGTATGGGTCAAGCACTAAAAATAACACAACACATGAGATAATAGTTCATAATTATATAAATATGATATGGCACTATGGGAAATAAAACAAGGTTATAACATTTCTATGACTAGAATCAGAATACAGGTACCTATATTAACCTGACCTTTAGAAGATACAGACACAAAAGAAACCCTTCACCTAACAATGCAAATTGTATGTTATAAATAAAAACATGTTACCTATGACACAAATACCACATCACATAATCTAGAATTTTAATGAAACAGTGTTTTCTTTTCTCCTGTTTCTTGACTTTTTCCTGTTAGCCTGAAAGATCCAGGCATTCCTTCATTTATATAATGTATGGTAGTGAGTGATAACATAAAGGACCAAAGACTTGACCTTTCAGACTATTCCATTTACAATTTACCTTGTATATAGAGCCAAATGATTTATCTCTAAGGTATAACTATACAGATTTATCTTGAATTTTACAACACCAGAAACTGAACTTTTAGCTAAGATTTATATAAAACTAAAAGCTTTTGAATGGATGTTAGTTTAATTGTAGTATTCACAGTAGGGTGGTGTTCCTGATGTCTTTTATGTTCTTTACTACCAGGGTCATACGGCAATGTTGCATGCAGGCTGTTGGAATCCTAAAGCTAAAGAATTCTGTACATGTGCAAATGATGGGTAAGTCTGCAATATATAACCCTTACAGTTCTATACATGTTTAAATGAAGTCTGTAATACATTACCCTTACTGTTTTTTATGTTCAATATTGAAGTCATTACTGATAAGGTTCAGTAGTGCTATAGGCATGGTGCAGTGTCTGTCCATCTGTCTGTCTGTTTGTGTATATGTGTGTGTGTGTGTGTGTGTGTGTGTGTGTGCGTACGTGCATGTGTGTGTGTGTGTGTGTGTGTGTGTGTGTGTGTGTGTGTATGTGTGTGTGTGTGTGTGTGTGTGTGTGTGTGTGTGTGTGTGTGTGAAAACAACTTAAACTCAAAAACTGCCAGACCCATTGCCTTGGTATCTGGTGGGGACATTGCTTTTGGTGTTTAGTTGGGAAATTGTTCAAAGCAAAATGATCACATCACAGGTGTGATTTGGGTCAAAAAATGTCATTTTTGGTCAAAAAACTGAAACTCAAAAAGTACTGGGCAGATTGATCTTGTCACACCTAAACCACATTATCACTTTCACTTTTAGCCACTGACAAATATATATACCATTGGGATACAAAAATGAACCCAATTGAGGTAATTATCCCAATCAAGGTAAGTTTGTATCCTGATTTGGATAACTATCCTGATAGATGATTTTTCCGGACTCAAGATTTTACATCATTTTGTTTATCCCTCAGAACTGTAAGAATTTGGAATCCTAATGAAGGCAAGCAAATGAAAGTGATTAAATTCCGTGGTGTCGATGGACGTAAAACTAATCCAACAGCTTGTTGTTATGGAAGAGATGGAAAACTAATTGCTGCTGGGTGCCAAGATGGATCGTTACAAATATGGGATATCAGAAGACAAACATTGGTAAATAAATAAATCATAAATAAATAAAGATAATATTTGTATAACCATTACTTTCTGTGAAAAGTAGCATTCGGATAAATTCTATCTGTGTTCCACTCTCATTTTACTTGGATTCCCTACCAGTGCTTCAAATTTGTTAAAAGGTTGTTTAAAACATAAAATCTACCTTGGTTTCCCACATGTTGTGACTGGATTGCCTACCGATTCATTTGTTAAGGGTAATACATGTAAGTAGATCAAAATGTAAATGACATACCCATCAACACTGGTAAAACCAATGGGTATGAAAAGAGTTTTACCTGCTACAAAACTTTGGTCCAGAACAAAAGAATAATCTTATGTGGCCCCACTTACAAGGCAACACTAATGATTATGTGATGATGACCCAGGATTGAAACATAATCCTTTAGGAAGTGGTGACCAACTCAACTGTTTTCTGCTTTGTTAATTTAAATATATACATCATAAATGTACCCATTGTCTTTCTATTTGGTTTTTAGGTTAGTTCAGTTTACAAAATTCAACAGTATCAGTCAACTAAACCCTTATATAAACCCCATCACATTCACTCACATCTGCTACTACGCCCTCTAGTGGCAGCAAGTGGACATGGCTCAATGCTCTAGTTCAAAACTTGCAGTAATGCTTTCAGTTGTGTAACTTGTGTACAACTTCCAGAATGTTGTTTCTTTTGGCCAAGCTTTGTGGAGATAGCCTAACATATAGTTGGCATTTGATAAACTTTCATTGTGTTATTTGTGTATTTTACGTTAGGTTAGTCCAGTGTATAAATGTGTAACAGCACATATGCGTGGTACTGACACCTCAAGTGTAAGTTTTTCATATGATAACCGGACATTAGCATCAAGGGGAGGTAGGTGTGCTAAACACATGTATATGTACTTCATTATGGTACCTCTCCTAACCAGTTTAATTTCAACTGGATACCTTTTGGACAAAAATCTGCTGTTTTGTCTGAGGTAAAGTGGATGACAAAATAGCTGATATTTGCCCTAAAAATATCCTGTAAGTTTTGTCTTAAGTTTAGGTGAAGACATGTAATAACTATCACATAACTGTTAAGGACGTATGTTTAAAATAAAATAGCATTTCGTATTGCTGCATAATGATCAGTGTAACATCACACAAACATGTATTCCGTGTATTTCATATATTACAGCATGTTAGAACATTGAAGAAGTGTGTTTTCATTGCATTTCATACTACATAATGTTGAATACAGGAAATATGTTCCAGAATGTTTTCTGTGAGTTTCATATTGCATAATGATGAACCTTCAAAAAATCTGATATTTTCATTGCATTTCACAGGGGATGATACATTGAAATTATGGGATATCCGGAATTTTAAGAGACCAATGGCTGTAGAACAAGACTTAACAAATTATTATTCAATGTGAGTATATGGATAGGAGGGAATTTTGATAACAGTGTCTAAATCTTGGTCAGATTTTCACCATGTAGGTTGGTGATGGCAACCAACAGAGACACTGACAGACAGAATGATGTCAGAAAATGTATCATTCAATAGAAATAGCGAAATAGTCACTTTGGAACAGCAAGTTTGAAATGACATTTTGTGAATTCTTTGAAACCATGTGACTTATTTTTATATGCCAATTTATAAATATCTTTATATACTTTCTGGAGTTCTGTAGTAATCACAGCACTGCGTTTTCTTGGTAGGACTGACTGTATTTTTAGTCCTGATGACAGAATGGTTGTCACGGGAACCTCAACCAAGAAGGGTGGAGAACAAGGAAAATTGGTTTTCTATAGCAGAGAGACATTGGAAAAAGTTGCTGTTCTACCAGTGTCAGATTCAGTACGTATAATTTATAGTTATCACACAACAAAAGTAGATATGTATGGCATATTGATATGTGATAATTATCATGTGTTTGTTATAACTTTATATATTCTGTCTACTGTGGCATATTTCTGTGTGGCAATTATCAATGTATTTACTGATTGTATCAATTCTGTTTACTTTCAGAGTGTAGTTAGATGTTTATGGCATCCTAAATTAAACCAAGTCATGGTAGGCTGTGGAAATGGTGAAGTTAAGGTGTTTTATGATCCTCAAAAATCACACAAGTAAGTGTCATCAAAATACATCAAGACTTGAACCATGTGACTTAACCGATGTCGTAAGAGACAAACTATTTTGTATTTAACATTCGACATGACCTTGTCCCGAGGATAACAAGAATGACAAATAACAAAAGTGTGTAATGTTATGCCTAGACATCTGTACACTGTTGTTTAGGTGGGCTTTGTATGTTTTGTATTTATTCAGAAATATAGAGACCAGCAGCACTTGCCATTTGTTAAATCAAGTTTTTGGAAAAGCCTCAGAAATGAAATTGTCTAGTAATCAAAATAAATCAAATTTTCCTGTGTATTATATGATGGATATAAGAGATCACAGTGTGGCCTTCAAAACGCCACATCATTTTTCAAGATCATATTTTGCATTTTTGAAGTCTGCATAGTGTGGATGGAAAGTGAATGTTAATCTGTTTTGCATGGAATGCCCATCACTTGTTAAACTTAAGACCCCATTCATGTTATTGAAGTCTGTGTAGTATGGATTGAAAGTGAATGTTAATATGCTAGAAGGAAGTCATTGAATGTCACATCACTTGTCAAAACCCCATTAATAT